>NW_027447956.1:0-20007 GCF_038048845.1 Mixophyes fleayi | reverse complement strand
TTTCTTTGGTGGTAATGTAAAGGGTTGGGATGTCTCCCAGCATTCAACCCAAAAGCTGCATTGAATACACCAGAGGTAGTTTATTTAGTATTTTAGTGTATCTTGAGTTAGAGGCATGTGATTTGTTAGCCACACATCTGGTAAAGTGAGTCCGTCTTCCAATCATGTCACACCTCTCTCCTTTCAATCTTCCTCAGGAGCTTGGCAAGAGTGGCAGGGGCATTTTCCCTAGGGGCAGATCTCTCTTTGTCCGTCTGGGCCAGCCCTGCACACTATGGGCCTGATGCTGAGTTGGATGTACACCCATTTGTACAGTGTAAATTACACAATTTTGCACCCTGCAGGCCCACACAGAGAGTGCATACATACATATGCGCACATGCAGAGTTGCCCTCATCTGGCACTTGTGTCTCCTTACAACTGTAGAGGCAGAATGGGGGAGGGAAGGGGTGGTCTAACATAGGCCAAGTACAGTAAGGTTGTGTTCATGCAAATGTGGCTGAGGCAGACCAGCATGGAGACACATATATGCCTGTCAGCAGTTGTACCTTTTGCACTTGTTAGAGGACAGGTGCAAATATATACTGATGATGAGGGTGGTCGCCAACACTAGTTAGACGCTTCTGATTGGCTAATTGCGAATTCCCCTCTGAAGTTGATAGGTGCTTTCTGCATTGATCGTGCATATATTACAGGATTTTGTGGATGTATTTTAAAAATAATGTTTTGCTTCACTTCCTTCTTACGGGAGGTGTATTATATCTAGAGATGGTCACTGACCCCCGTCTTTTGGTTTTAGATCTGGATTACCTTCGTGTTTTGGTTTTGATTTTGGCAAAACCACCCTTGCGTGTTTCGGTTTTGTTTGGTTTTGTTTTGCAACTTGTTACAAAAAAATATTTGGGGGGGGGGGTAAAATAACATAAATTTAGTGCTCCACCTGTTTCTTGGATAGGTAAGGTAATTCTACAGCTAATAAATGTCAATGAGCGCTGACCCCCCGGAATGTGTGCTTTAATCAGACACACAAAAATCCAGGGTGCCAGACAACGCACTAAAAAGAGCAATCGAAATTCATAGCAAAAAAGGCAGTTTGGTGTCTATCTGTATATTACACCCTACAGTTCTAATTAAATGGGAAAAAAGCAGGCTGCAAACACCGTACGATCAATAGAAATGCCCAAAGCATCTTTTATAGCGTACACCCAAACCTTATTAGTGCAAATTCGGAAAAATACAGTTTAATCCCTGGTAGGCCGTCCTTAATTCTACAGCTACACACACCAATCCAGGGTGGCAGCCAACGGTGCAAAAAGAGCTATAGAATTTCATATTTATTTAATGTAATGTAACACTTGCCTGCAAATTCTACAGACAGGCCTGCTTGTCTTCCTCTCCATATTTGTCTATTGGCAATGTAGCTATCGCCTTTGGGTGTATATTACACCCTACACTTATAGTTAAATAGAAAAAGGAGCAGCCTGCAAAGACTATTTTAGAAATAGAAATGCCCAAAGCAGATGTTCTGTTTGGGTCTAGATGATTCCCAGACATTAAAATTGAAATAGAAGAAGAAGCAGCCTGCATAGACTGTACAATAAAATAGAAATGCCCAAAGCAGATGTTCTGTTTGGGTCTAGATGATTCCCAGACATTAAAATTGAAATAGGAGAAGAAGCAACCCGTATAGACTGTACAATAAAATAGAAATGCCCAAAGGTAGTTTGGTGTCTGTCTGTGTATGACACCCTCCACTTATAGCTAAATTGAAAAAAACATACAGCCTGCAAAGACTGTACAATAAAATAGAAATGGCCAAAGGCAGTTTGGTGTCTGTCTGTATATGACACCCTCTACTTGTAGTTAAATAGAAAAAAAAACAGCCTGCAAAGACTGTACAATAAAATAGAAATGGCCAAAGACAGTTTGGTGTCTGTCTGTGTATGACACCCTACACTTTTAGTGAAATTGACAAAACAGCAGCCTTTAAAGACTGTACGTTAAATAGAAATGCTCCAAGTCCCTTTTCTGTTTGGGGGTAGATTACACCCTACACTTATAGTGAAAGTTTTAAAAAGATGTTGTCATCATCATCTTAAGCATCATCCTCACCCTCATCAGTGTGTACATCATCATCACAGACTATTAATTAATCTCCGCTGGAATCTGCCATTAGAGAACTGGCAGTGCTTGGATTTCTTTGATGGTAAAGGCCTTCCCCATGGAAGATGTAGTTAATTTTGATGAATATCAACTTTTCCACATTTTTCGGAAGTAACCTCCTATGTCGATAACTGACAACGTTCTCGGCTGTGCTGAATACGCTTTCTGAGTACACACTGGAGGGTGGGCAGCTTAGGTATTGCAAAGCAACTTTGTACATGGGTTTCTTAATGGCTTGTTTTTCTTCCCAGTATGGAAAGGGACTGTCTGACATTTCAATATCAATTAACTCTTGAAAATAATCCTCCACCATCCTTTGCATGTTAATAGTAGGATTGGATGGAGTTATGGGCAAGGTCACACATTTTTTGGTAAAATCTTTCAAACCAGCCCAGATGTCATACTGTTGTGGTCTGCTCCCTGCGTCATCCCTGCTTCGCTTTGGAAAGTACAATTTTTTCCGAGCAGCAGCTGCCTGAGAAACTGAAGGAGGAGACGTCGTCAAGCCAATTCCCAGTTCAGCGGACAACTTGCTGGCCAATAGCTCCTTGCAAAGATGCACATCTCAGTCATTTGTAAGCAAGAATCAATGTAGGTCTTAAACCTAGCACAGTTGCCAAAACGTAGTGATCCAAGTTCAAAATTTGAATTACTCTTGGATCATTGCGAAGCGTATAAAGTACTTGATCTACAAGGCCAACATACTTTTTGGAATTGTTTTCTTTTATCTCCTCCTTCAGTTTGTCAAGCTGCTTTTCCAATAGTCGAATTAAGGGAATTCAAGCTTCACACACTTCACACGTCACAACTTCAAATGGTTTCAGCACCATGCACAGCACAGAAAGGATTCCCCACTGTGCAAGAGTGAAATACATTCCCCCCCCTTTCCCAATGCCATGGCTTGTGCAATACGGTTGGATGGCTTTGCGCTGTTCCTCCATCCTCTGAAGCATGTACAGGGTGGAATTCCACCTTGTTAACACCTCTTGCTTAAGTTGGTGACAGGGCAAGTTAAATTGTTCTTGTAGCTGCTGCAATCTCATACATGCTGTGGTGGAATGCCGGAAATTTTACGGGCCACCGAAAGCATCTCCTGCACCTCACGGTTATTTCTTAGGAAGCTCTGCACCACCAAGTTTATTGTATGAGCAAAACAGGGAATGTGATGGAATTCACCCAGCTGTAATGCTCGCACAATAATGTTGGCGTTATCAGAAATGACATATCCTGGGGAGATTCCAAGTGGTATAAGCCATGTATCAATGACATCCCTTAGTTTTCGTAACAAATTATCAGCTGTATGGCTGTTAGTTAAGTCTGTGATATAAAGAGTAGCCTGCCTGTGACAAATGTTATGTAGTGGTGTACATGCTGCTGCTGTTCCTGCTGGTGAAGCGAATGACCAACCCAGTGGGCTGTCACAGTCATATAGTCTTTGGTTTGCCCACTTCCACTTGTCCACATATCTGTGGTTAAGTGTACAGTGGGCAGAATGGCATTTTTGAGCGCAATTACTACATTTTTACAAACTTTTTGGTATAGTTGTGGAATAGCTTTACGGGAAAAATGGTGTCGCAATAGAATTTTGTAACGGGGACACAAAACATCAATTAACTGTGAAAAAGCAGCTGCGTTTATTGTGGATATTGGACGCAGATCTAACACTAGCATAGTAGCCATGGCGTCTGTATTCCGCTTGGCGATTGGGTGACTGCTGTCATATTTGCTTCCTCTAGCAAAAGATTGTTTTACAGTTAATTGTTGTAAAATAGTAGCGCTCTTTTTCTTGGCCTTCTTATGAGAGGAAGATTCACCCCCAGCAGCAGCAGCAGTGGGACTAACGCTTAAACATTCTTCAGAGGAATCAATTATAGTGCAGGAGTAATCGAGCCTTACCAAGTGGGATGCAGGGTTAACTCCGATCGCTACTGAGGATATTGATGAGGACGGTGTTGTGGGTGTAGATTGCAGGCATCGGGATGTAGATGACAGAAGGGTCCTAGCCGATGATGGAGTGCTTGTTATTTTTTTGCCATAAGTTTCAGCTTTTCCCAAAACCTTGCCATGAACTCTCGTCAAATGGCGTAACATGGATGATGTTCCAAGATGGTTAAGGTCCCTCCCTCGACTGACTGTGGCTTGACATACACTACAAATGGCTATACAACTGTTGTCAGGATTTGGGTAGAAAAAATTCCACACATAAGAAGTGGATTTTTTGGTTTTATGCCCAGGCATGACAATGGGCTTCTTCTTGTGACGTGCCAGAACTGCTGCCACTGGTGCAGGACTTACACAAACAACCTCATCCTCATCAACATCCTCATTAGTGTCCTCGTCGCCTACACAAATCTCCCACTCATCCTCTTCTAATTCCAAAGTGGCATCCTCAATTGGTGTATCACCGGCTACACTCGGGCTGTTCAGGCACACATCAGCAGAAATTCTGAAAGGGCCCTTCTTTATGGGTACACTATCAGAATGGTCACGATTACACATACCACTAGTGGGTGGACTCTCCACTGGGATTGGTGTAATTTCTGATTCTGAGCATACATTTTCCTCTAATGCCTTACTGTTTTCTTGCAGCTCGACTTTCACACGTAACAGTAGTTGTGCACCACTTTTGGAATCCAAATTACTTGGTCTTGCTTGGTCACGAGTGACCGTACAAGAAGATGGCTCAGTAACATTTTAAGATCTGGCACTAATAGAGAAATGCGAAGGCCTCATTCTTTCTTTGCCACTGCGTGTGTAGAATGACAAGTCGACAATTTGTTTTTTCTCGGCAGTTAACTTGTCATCAGTTACAGCTCTTTTTCTCTTCAACACGGTAAAAGGTTTTTTTTTGTTGTGTTTTTTTCCCTGACTTAAAAAGACTATGTACTTTTACATAGGCTTTACCAGATGACGTACAGGGAAGACTACCATCAGGACTGGTGCCAGCAACTGCTTGCTGATCCTGCCCATATGTGGACTGCAGTAAATCCATGTTATTGAGACCCGAAACACTTGTATTGCAAATTCAGAAATATATAGTGCTGGTATATAATAATTTCAACACCAGAAAATAGATTTTTTAGAACAGAGGAATATGTGACACCCCAAACACTTGTAGTGCAAATTCAGAAATATATAGTGCTGGTATATAATTATTTCAATACCAGAAAACTGCTTTTTACTACAGGGGAATATGTGACACCCAACACTTGTAGTGCAAATTCAGAAATAAATTGTGCTGGTATATTACAATTCTGCAGACAGAAAATAGTTTCTTTAGGAGGAAATATGACACCCCAAACAGTTTCTAATGTTTGCTTGCAAAAATGACTCATCTATACTCCTCTATTCCTGCTCCAATAACTGTTCAATAACTGCTGTAATAACTGCTCTCTCTCTGCTCTAATTCTGCGACCTAACCCTTCTCTCTCCCTCTGTCAAATGGCAATGGATTGCTGTGGAGGCGGATATTTATGCATTTGAGACATCGCGAGAACCGAGCTCCGAGATCCGACGATGTCACGATGACGTCTTGCCTCGTTTTCAATTCCGAATAGGCGGGAGAGTACCTAGCCTGCTCTGCTCGGTACTCGGATACCTGAAGTTCGTGCGGGTTCGGTTCTCGGGTAACCAAGTCCGCCCATCTCTAATTATATCTGCTGTATTATATCAAACCTAATACAGAATGTGTATTTCACTATCAAAGCATATGTTAACAAAGTTTTGTTGCGCTTATTACCTGGTTGTGTGTATGCTGATGTCGGTGTATGTATGCCTGACCTGGTGTATATGCTGCAGGTGCAGAGCTTGATGCCTGTTGAGATTCCTCTGGCTCTGCATATGAGTGTAAATATTTTTACAGTTGCCTTTTTTAGTTTAAACAACACTCAACATGTGACCAACTCAGTAACCTGCATTATGTATTGGACTGAGCCATCTACTATCTATAATGGCTTCACAGCACAGCCAAATTTCCTCTCCAGCATGCCAAGAGACAGTGCTTGATTACATATTGTTTAAGTAATTTATTTGGGTCCACATTGTACCCCCACCTGATATATGGAGTCTGCATTATGTCACCAGCAGAAATTTGTGGGAGTCTGTATTGTAAATCCAGATATGTGGGGAGTGGGTCTGCATTGTAAATCCACCAGAGAGGACTACATTTACCTCAAGAATTGTAATGGCATTGTATAGTGTATGCACTGTGTTTAGTATCATGGTCACTAGAGAATGGTCTTTGTATTGTTTATCGTTCATTAGCATGCTCTCTGTATTGTATTTACAGTATGTATCTTTCAAAACTAATTTAATATTTCATTTTGCTAAAGAAAGATAAATGGATGTTCATTTGCAATAGAGCCAGTGCAAGGTTTCTGGGTGCCCTACTCAAAGCTTCAGTCTACCACCCCTGCAGACCCCCCTTCTCCATCGTACCCTCAACCCATACTCATAAACTCATCAAGAAGAGAACTGAAAGCCTCAAGTTGGATTAAAGGGAATTTAAAATGCAATTGATTTACTTTTAAAGTTAACAAAATATTCACATTTCCCTAGTGCCTACATTTACAGTGATTAAACATAAGGGAACGAATACTCACTATATCATAAAATGAAGTAAATGATAAGTGACGTATAATTTCAACACTATTATTGAGATATACAAGAATATTACATGTGAAGTAGAAAAGCACTATGCCAGGACCTGACTTTAATCAATAGTATCATATAAGTTTTAATATAATGCTAATTAAAGAGGTGGAACAGAGGCACCTGTGGGTGTCATGGTATTGTCATTCTACACTGCTGTCACACTATCACATACACAGCTTTCTTTCCCTTCCACTCCAAGTTTCTCCAGTTTCTTAGTTGAGAGAGCTGAACAGAGCTGCTCCTTTTTCACATCAATTCTAAGCAGTGTTTCCACCAAAGTACATCCCCTGCCGGACTCTCTACTCTCTGGGCTGCCTTCAGGCTGTAGCTGTAAGGTCAGAGATTCATGGGGTGCACTGGCTGCAGACATAGCTGCCTCCGACATTACAGAATCCCCCTTACTTCCCTAAGCACACATCCCTGGGCGAGGAGTCGGCAGTGGCACCTCCACAGCCGATAACACCCGGAGCACCTGCATTTACTCCGCCCATGTCACCCTGACCATGAGTAGCTGTGAGTAGCTGTCTGGGGGCACCCTAGAGTGCGGCTTTTGGCACCATTATTCATTCATGAGCTCCTCCATGTGCGTAGATTAGCTGTGCAGCCTGGAGTGAGGGGAGAGCACCTTGCTGTGGTGAATGACTCAATTGCAGATCCTGAATAATTCATAAAATATGCGGTGGCTAGCGGCATTGTAGGTCAGCTTAAGTGACATTATTAACACTTATAACTGACCTCAGTGGCACCCCCTAGAGCATGGCACCCTAGGAGGCTGCCTAATGGAAATGCCGGACCAGAGTTGCACTTGTATATGTGGTATGAGTATTATAATTGCAGATAATACAGCAGCACTGCATTTTTTTATATATATCACTTTTTTAAATCTGTGTGACTCTTGAGATTTTTCACCCCCACCCAAAAAAAAACCCAAAAAACCCCCGCGACAGAGCAGCTCTGTTTCAGCAGCACTGTACTATATAGCAGCCGCGGCGGTGTCAAAGAAGCGTCCGTGGTGGTTCTGTACACAATACAGCACCGCCGCGGACGCTTCTTTGACAGCGCCGCGGCTGCTGTATAGTACAGTGCCGCTATGTGGGGCACTTCGTTAGCGGAGGGGAGGGGATTCTGGAGACCCAGAAACCCCTCCTGCATGTGCCCCTGCAAGCAGTTAGTGGCTGCCATGGACTGCTGTGATATTTAGTTCCACTAAGTAATGTTTATCTATCTTTTACCCTGACTCTCACTTTCCCAGGGGTGTTTGGAAACGCTCCTGTGCCATTCGGCTCTAGGCTGGTTTTCCCTGTTGGGGACTATTGTTTGCTGGCCTGACTCCCCTATGGAATTTAGCCCTGTGCTGACTAGGTTGGGGCTGGAGCACATTATGAAAGGGGTCCACATGCTGCAGGTCTACCTGATATAGTGTCACCAGCACAGTCTGGCATAGCTGAATGCTGGTTACTGCTTTTGTAGGGAGATCTTATACTGATTTTCACCCCCAACAGCGGTAACCCAACTTTTTTCATGATCAGCAACACGGAGCCACAAGTTTCATTGTCTCTTAAGAGGTATATATTGTGGTTGTATCCGTAGGGATATATACCACACGCAAGTTTTGCTTGTAAACTCAGGAAGTGTTATGTGTAGGCCCGATTCCCCGATGACTGAAGGCGAGTTCACCAGGGGGAGATGTTTAGTATAATGGGGCAGTGTCTCACATTGGAGGAGGGCACCAGTGACATGTGTGGTTGCGTCACCAGAGAGGCATTCCCCCATACGATTATAAGGATGGCTGTATCATTGGTGGGGGCGTGGCCAATGGCACAGTATGTTGGACCTATAAGAAGGTTTTCCTGTGCTTGAGGTTTGGTGGCCATTTTGGAATGATGGCACTTTGGAGGTAGATGCTGTCAGGCCACAAGTGGAGGTGACTCCACTAGGGAGTCTAGAGACTCCCACTTTAAGAAGGAGGCACCGTCAGGGGGAGTGCGCTGTGACAGCTGTGTGGCTGCACTTTGCTATTCAGAGCCCCTGTGAAAGACAAGGGGTGAGATAAAGAGGCAACAGAGGAAGTGTCTCCAAGTTAGGTGTTCTCCATTGCTGTCAGCAGACAGGGGTTTAGAGACCCCATAGAGCCAGCAGGGGGGTCTCCACTTTCACGTGTACCCCAGAAAAAGGGCATCTGAATGGGTAGAAATTATTTTATTATTATTATTATTATATTATTAAATGGATACATCTCAAGTAACTAGAAGAGTGTGTGCTTGACGAAAGTGTTACTGGGATTGTGAAATACTCCAGAAAAATCTTCAGATGTAAGTAAGTCCTACACGTAAGACACAGAATGTGGGAAATGTGAGAAATATTCAACACTAGAAGTTGCCAGCATCATTATAGTAATGAAGAATGTCCATGAACATTTGGGATAATGGTTTGAACAGCAGCAGGAGGAGTGCCCCCTTATAAAGTGCTCCCATACTGTGAGGGGGAGGAGCCGCTGTGTGGTGGCAGTGTGGCGATAAGTTGTGGAAGAGGATCCCTGATGTAAGGAATGGAATGCACTCATGGAGTCCCTGGATATTGGGATGATAGTAGAGAAGAAGTGCAAGAACCTCTGATACATGCCAACTGTGTGCCTGTGCATAGGAAGAACTATGACTGCATGCTGTTGAACTACTATACCCAGTAACACATGGTATTTGAGTTTATCAAGAAAGTGTTTTACATCTGCTAAGTCTGTCCTGGATTTAAGGGAATGAAATTGTATCTGCAAACGTTATGCTTATGTGCTGGAGTTGAAGATGTTTGAAATAAAGTTTGCGTTATATGTACTGAGATGGTTTGCCACCCAATATTTCAATATGATTTGCGCATCACAATGCTGCACTAGTGCGACACCGCGGTTGTCCACCATCTTAGCCATGCTACTGCGCATGTGCAGACTGAAGGACTGTTGAAACCTTTCCATCTCCCTCATTGGTTCTCCAATTGTCTCTTCCTATTTAAGGCTTCCCCTGACCTTCCTTCCTTGCCTGTTCTTGGTTCTCATTCTGCTGAGGCAACCAAGGAGTTCACACCTCCTGGATCTAATACCTGTCAGCCGCAGACATCTCCACGCTACCTTGCATCGTACCTGCAGACTGGACAAGCCTCATCTCCACCTTAGTGGTAATACCTGTCAGCCGCAGACATCTCCACGCTACCTTGCATGGTACTTGCAGACTGGACAAGCCTCATCTCCACCTTAGTGGTAATACCTGTCAGCCGCAGACAGCTCCACGCTACCTTGCATCGCACCTGCAGACTGGACAAGCCTCATCTCCACCTTAGTGGTAATACCTGTCAGCCGCAGACATCTCCACGCTGACCACAGCACGGCCTCTTCTCTCCCGAGACTCTCCGTTACTTCTGAGCCTTCTCTACTATCTAGCCCTGGCTGGCACCTAACCATCTTCTATAGCTGTTATCCGTTAACTTTACCTTACTCATCAGAGGGTCGCGACCTGCACAGTGGAAGCCGCTAAAACCCATACTTCCTTGCGGGAGTTCCTGGAGAAGACCAGCCGCTGTGTTAGACTCCGTGCCTCTGGTGGGCAAAGTCATCTATTGGTAGATTCTGTGTCGAGACTCCTAGTGACCGTGACAACTAGAATCTGCCCACATGTGACTGTGTTAAACACCCATGTATTTGGGTGGGGTACACTGGTCTATTGTTTGCCTGTTTTCCTCCAACTTATGGGGCAACAAGGACTGCATGTAATTGCAGGCCACCAAGGGCACCCTTCACACTTGCATGCTTTGCACTGCCTCTTCAATATCTAAAGAGAAATTTAGTGAGGAGCTGTGAGAACCAAGGTACCAAGCATGCAACAAGGGGCACAATTATAACACATCCTGATGTATATAGGCACACTTCCATCTCTGGGAAAAGCTACTTCTGCAACTTCTACATCACACGTTTGTTACTCAAACAGCATAACCCCTCCCACTGCTTCCAAACTTTCCAGTTTATTTCCTATTGCTATTACCTGTGCTGAATTTATTAATTTGAGGTTTAAACGAAAAATAACCCAAAAACAAACAAACCCCAGCCATTTCATCAATTCATTAATCAAGCATTGGTAACTGCAGTAGAAGATTAGGTAGGATGTTCGGGAGTAGAGGAGGGTCATGTTGGAGGGCCTATGCAAATATAACAACACTGTATTTTATCCAAAATATTTAGAAAACTTTCAGAAGGCTGTTTTTAAGCCAATACACTCTAGTCATTTAAAGTGGAGAATCACTTTAATATGAGTGGGAATTTTGGTATTGCTTGCTCAGCTGAGGCAACATGAAACATCAGACAGGCTCCATTAAAGCATTACCATCACAGGTACCAATATCATTAACATTCTGAGAACACTTGCTTTTTAGGAAAATGCTCTCTCAGATTGGCAGGTAGTACTATACAAATCATATTGTTCCTATGTAAGCCAATTCCCAGTATAGTATCTATAGATAATAGGACTGCAAAAAGAAGGGCTGCATCAAAAATATGTTAATGTGTTTTATTATTTATGTAGTCTTTTCTTCTCCTTCTAATACTCCTGTAACTTCTTTTCCTTTTAGTTTGTATACATATGCGCTTTTCACTCTGTATGTTCTGATTTTTTGTTCTATACAATTATAAGGTTTTTGTATTAGATTTTTTTATTATTATTAATGTCTTATCATGGTCTTTATCTAACAGTATTTATTTATTATTTCTGGCATTTCTACACCTTAGTGACTTAGTTCTTAAAATGTCCTACTGACCTACTTGTTCCTCAGAGGTCTGATGAGCTTATTGTAAAAGTTAAAGTGACCATTGAGGGCTCCTTTTAACTCTGATAATTGAATACAATATCTGCTGAGAACTTCTGAGCTCTCAGGAAAGTAGAGGTCATTACAGAGTTGCCTCTTGCACAATCCATTTGTTTGGAAATCTTTAGTGTCAAGATATTGGTTTTTTTCATTACGAGCACTACATGAAAGTAGTTGCTTCTCTTGGCTCTTCCCAGCTTCTGAAATTTCCTTTTATATTAACAAACTATAGTGTGTGTAATGATACTAGGGGATGTCACCAATTGTATATAGTCACTATATTTTTTGTAACCTTATGTATGGTCTGCTAGAGGCTTTATATATTACATTACAACAGTTTTCTTAAAAAGACATGGACCATTGGTTTTTCAGCTTACTAATATATCCAGTACCATGGTAGATTTTTGAAAGAAGGGGACATGGATGATTTACACTTTTCATTAACCTTATGTATTTCCTCTCTTATGTCTGATTTCTGACAAATAGGTTAAAGTGTTTTATGATTTTATAAAAGGGATGTGATTATCTCCTTCTCCTTTCATACCCCCTTGTGTACATCTGATCACATATGCAACACCCATAAAATGTCAATATTACTGGTAACAAGTAAAGATGCTTAAAAATGTGAGTTTCGATGGCCAGGACCAATGTTCACATTGCAATCACCAATTGACTCGGATCTGTGGATCGAAATGTGAGACTCACGTTTGCACTTTGTGTTTGCTGATCGCTCTTGAGGCTTGCCATTCACATTTAAACTGGTTATCAACCATAAAATCTTCAGCAGAAGAAAGCACTCAGGAGTTTATAATAGGAGAATTGACTATTGATCAGGTGCCAGGGGGGATGTGGCAGAAAACGAGGTTACACCAGACACCATATCCATGCTATTCTGCTTGTTCGAGGCACATGGATGTTGCAGTTTAATTTTAGTTCTGGGTGGAATTATTGTTTAGGTGTGAATACTTTTTCTTAAAATGAGAATGGCATTTAAAAATATCCACTGATTCAATTTTCTCAGAGACACAAAATAAATCGACAGTTGTATCTGATACAAACAAACCTCACACTCTATTTTTTCATCAAAATGTAAAGTACTTGTTCCTTCTCTGCCATTGATTCCCCATAATGTTCACATAACTAGAATAAACATAACACATTCTGTAGAAATACATGCTGCTCCTTACCAGTCACGCTAAGAAAATGATGTGACAACAAATAAAGAAATACACCCACCACTAAACATTTACTAACTTACATTTTGCAAACATTTATTGAATTCTATTATTCATTATGGCAAGTAACTATTTAAGATGACAGGTTGTCATTAGCTTTTAATTCTCTTTTACTTTCATATCTATCATTTGCATGCGGGGAGTGTGTTGTGCCTACGACACGAGGTTGATGTGAGCAGCAGAACATTTCAGATTTATTTGCTATTTGAGACAATCAGCCAGATGCACAACACCAAAAACAGTATGTCAGCTGAATGCTATAAAAGCCAGTGAACGTGCAGGGAATCTTGACTAATAGAAAGCCAAAGCCATCAGTATTACACATATTTTCACAATATGTCCTTAACTCTTCAGTATATGGTTTATTTGGGAACGGCAATTATATTTGCAATCCCAGTCTAGCATATGAGCTGAATATTCAGGAAACATGCAGAAGGGCTCATAGCCCCTGACGTTTTTACGAGCGTGTTTTCCATTCGCTTTTAACGTATTTTAAACACATGTTTGTTTCTAGTATTACCATACCTATTGGTGTTTCAATTGCGTTGTGGCAGTATGACTTTTTTTTGCATTTTGTGTTTAATTCATATAAATGCATTGGAAAGCATACAGTAATCACAAAAACACTAGTAAAAATGCATATTAAGTCCATTTGTATATAATGTTTTTATCTAGTGTTCATTTAAAATGCTAATAGTTATGAGGCCTAAGTATGGTAGAAATGGCAATAGAGAGAAAATCCAGGTGCAGCAGGTTATATAAAATGTAATTACTTTGATTCTATCATTTCACCAAACACTCTGGCCCCCAGTCTTTCATGTATTGTAAAAATAAACCTGTAGTTAGTATAGTTTTAAACTATTTTTTTTTATACGTAGCATGGCAATAATACTGTTTAGTGTTGTAATGATATTTTATATTGATCAACAAGAATAGCATTATAGGATTAAACCATTAGGTAAAGGTGCTTTAAAAACGTGGTTTGCTCATTCATCATGAGAATGAATTAACACATTTCCTGGTAAGGAAACACAAACAAAATTGTGATGGAGAAGGCAGTGATCTACCGTACACGTGCTGGAGAAAATATGCTAAGTTGACCTGGATATTGCTCCTTTACAGAATAACTTGTTGAAATTTGTACAGTCCAATTGATGAAACAATTGTCCTTCTTTTTGACAGTGTCCTAATGTTGCTATCTGATTTACATCATATTACGCTTTTACACATGTCTGACATTGTGATTTGTTCTGGAATTACTGTAGGCAGCTATACCCTGGGCTGCCGAGAGAGGGGGGTGGTGCAGGTACAAATTACTTGGGCCCGGACCTGCCTGGGGGGCCCGGGACTCCACTGTAGCTGCATAGTTAAAAAAAATTAAACTTTTTTTTTTCACCCGCGAGTGCAGGGGGCTGTGTTCAGAGCCGGACCAGGTACCAGCGGGGAGCATGGCCAGATATAGACCTGTGCTGTGCAGTGGAGAAAAGGTAAGAAAATGTGATGGGAAGGAGGCATGTGTGACTAAAGGTGCTGGGCAAAGAGGGGGCATGTGTGAAGGTGCTGGGCACAGAAGGGTCATGTGTGGCTAAAGGTGCTGTGCACAGAGGGGGCATGTGTGACTAAAGGTGCTGGGCACAGAGGGGGACATGTGTGACTAAAGGTGCTGGGCACAGAGGGGACATGTGTGACTAAAGGTGCTGGGCAGAGAGGGGACATGTGTGACTAAAGGTGCTGGGCAGAGAGGGGGCATGTGTGACTAAAGGTGCTGGGGCAGAGGGGACATGTGTGACTAAAGGTGCTGGGCACAGAGGGGACATGTATGACTAAAGGTGCTGGGCAGAGATGGACATGTGTGACTAAAGGTGCTGGGCAGAGAGGGGACATGTGTGACTAAAGGTGCTGGGCAGAGAGGGGGCATGTGTGACTAAAGGTGCTGGGCAGAGAGGGGACATGTGTGACTAAAGGTGCTGGGCAGAGAGGGGGCACGTGTGACTAAAGGTGCTGGGCAGAATTGGACAGATCGGCGGCGCAAAATGTTTTACCATGCTCAACTAAAAGGGGGGCCCCATGAAGTTGCTGTACCGGGGGCCTTAATTCCTCTTGGCAGCCCTGGCTATACCATATCTTATCTGTTTACCCTAGAACAAGCTTGTACCATTATAGTCATGTAGCCATTTAAACGCACATTATACAAGATTGTTAAAAGTTTATTGACTTACCTGTGAGATTACATTGAAAGCTAAACACTAAAGTTATTTTGAGAGCTTGCAATATCTGCCTGGTCAGTTTTGTAGAAAATACAGTATATCACTCTAAAACTACAATTGTCTAATGTTAAATCTAAGAATAAAAAACCACTCCTATTTAGGGTATTAAACTTCTGGGTAAAGCCATTTACATGGCCACCCTCTGAATGACTTACCTAGTGGGGTTTTAGAACACAACACAAGCTCATTCTGAATCCATCCCCACCTGTAGACAGTATGTTTCAGCGTTGTTAGTACTCCTCAGTGTGCCATAGGATTTGTTGGTCAGCATGTGAAATAATATATACACACAGCAATAGGAAAATGCTCTTGACTCTAAGGATTGTCATATAACTGGCATTACCCAGAAGTCTATTCTCCTAAATAGGATTGACTTTTGTACATATGCTATTTAGGGAGTAACTTATCTCCATAAATCTTTTCATTGTAAAAAGATATATTATATTACTGGTATTTTAGGCTATGTATAGACATTTTCATGTTCAGTTGTTTCTTGTTATCAAGCTTTTACATTGGAAACAGTTTTTAGAAATACAAATTCTCTCTTTCAACTGGTATTATATGCAACTCTAGCCAACTTGTTAGAGGTTAAATAATATGCATCATGTTACTACTTACCATCTCCAGATGGTGTTTCTACCACAGATGGCAATGTAACAACTATCTTGTCCATGATGAAGGTATTTTCTGTCTTTACTGAGGTGTGTCCCCTTGCTGTTTCCATTGTCATGTATGGAAACACTGTACTGGTAGATGACGGTACAAACTCGCCCCATGTGTCAGATGGTGTATCACTTGATGTCCCAATCAGATTATTGTCTACAATAACTTCTATTACATTTCTATTTATTACTTCACTCTTGGTATATGGAGTATCCAAAGGCACTGTAAAACCTTCCTTAATTATATTGTCAATGTCTCTAATAATCTCCTCCAATGATGGCGATTGAAGGTCTACCTCTACTTTATCTTGAAATGAAATAGGTGAAGTCCCATATTCTTCAGGAAGAAGAGTATCAGTATAAGAAACAGAAATAGGAACTGTAGGAGTTTCTGCAACAATTTCATTCACAAGATTGATTGTGTTTTTGTCTGGTGTAACTGTACTTGCAGGTGTTTCATCGCCTGTAGACTGTTGCACTATTTCTGCAGTAGGATTGCCTAATGGTACTTCCACAATTGATACTTCATCCTTGAAAAAAGAAGAAAATAGATGTTGAATAAATATACAATTTGATATTATATCAACATATTTGTAACCTTCTAATAATTAAAATTTACACATGCTGCCATCATTTTATTTATAAATCACTTGGGATATCCCAAGGTTTCTGATATATTGAGCCATCAAGTCAAATTAACTCACCAGGAACAACAGCCTAACCATTGTTCCTGAGACCTTAAGAAGATTAGCTGGCGAAAGAAAAACTGAATCTAGAGATATCCCAACTGACTTGGATCTGGGTACACACTACAGAAAATTTCTCCCAATGCATGATCATTAACGATTTTACCAACGACTGAAAGTACCTATCAGCATGCCGATTCATATGTACTCATTATATACGTTTTACAAGATTTACCTTTCCGATATGTGATCTTCATCCCTTATAACCATCAACAGAAAAAATTGTAACTGTTAGTCGTGAGCGCATACACACTTCTGCATTTGCCTGAGATCATTCCATCGTTGATTGTGATTTTTAGGAAGTTTATAAAACCAAATCAACAGATGCGATGTGTTTTGGTACCATAAAACATGATCGTGGGAACGTACACACTCTTGCAATGTCTGGACAAACGATTGTGAACCGTGTGATCTGCACGATAATAACCAACGCTCCATGTATACTTTAGGTATTCATAACAATCAAATAAAAAATTAGTTTTATGATACATGTGAAACATTGTGGTTAATAATTTTCGTTACACTCTATTAGACACTATTTGTATTTGTTTTAATAGATCTGCAAATGATAGGGACAGGGGCCCTTAACCTATGAGATGGGAAGCAAATATGAGCTGGAAACCAAAAAAAAGGTATTTAGGGTGGGTCTCCATTATCTTTTTTGGCATATTTATCAAATACTACCAACGAATAGACCAATAATAAGAATAATATAATACTGTCATTATTATTATTATTATTATTATTATTATTATTATTATTATTATTATTATTATTATTATCTTCAATCCATTAGATTTGTTACTAATAACATAATTCAGTTCAAGGGAACAGTAAATAAAAAAATAAATTAAAATGGAATAACAAAAATGAATTCACATCTAATCCAGAGACGTAATTTGGGTCCTTGACAAAAAGGGTTAGGAAGTCCTAGCCTATGATGTTCACTTTTAGGACTGTGGTAAAAAACAAGACAAAACAGAGAATCCTAGGCAGAAAGCAGGCAATGTCCCAATATTCTACTTGATCATGATGCCAATTAAATACAATACAATTTTAAGATGGTCATTGATTCGCTAGTTCAGTATTACAGAACCAGCAGAGCCCAGAGAAAAATGGCTGCATGTAGCAGCCCCCAGTGCTCCTGCTGAGGAGAGGGGGGAATTAGGTGGTAGGGCAGCTTTAATGGAGGTCTATAGCTATTATTACAATGATAACAACAACCATTAGTATAGTTAAGGTTTAACTGTGCCTTCCATCATAATCTCCTATTTTCAGATGTGTGACAGAAGTGCTGGGAAAGAAGTGAATGGCACGTATATAAGTTCTAGATTCCTGTCATTTGTATTTTAAAACATCAGATTGTTTAGGTGTGTGGGAAAGCTTCCCAGTGCAGGTTTCACAGCAGACTAATTAGGAGTTGCACCTGTGTTCTGCCTGTAAAAGGCTGCCGCTCTGATCACTCTCTCACTGTCTGGGGAGGAGGTCAGAGGACTCCTGAGAGAAACTGCAACTTTGATCTGTGAGTTACATTGTTTGGTTTAAGTGAGGGACACTAGGCCCCTCACTCTAGGGAGAGAATACCTCTATATTAGTTAGAAACCAGACTGCAAGGATTTTGTTTGTTTTGTTTTGTTTACTAGCTCGTGAATAAAACTAGCTAAGGCTGTTGAACCTGAAGCACTGGACTTGTGTGATTAACTGGCTGAAGTGCAACCGTCTACCCAGAGGACTGTGACCCCAATACGTTCTTGTGACAGATGTTAGTAACCTAATAATTGAATTCATCTAAAGCAGTCCATTGGAAAATCTACATCAGTGCATAGAAAAATTTCTTCTATACACATTCTTATGACCTGTGATATCAACAGAGGGTGGCACCTACGGTTTCACTCAAAGTGAACACTATGTTCTGCTGCCTGGCATGAAAAGGAAATTGTGTGACACCCGAGCAGAGGACATCTCCAAAAGCAATTCCAGAGCAGTGAAGGAGAGACCTATATCAGGTATTTTCTGCATGCTAGCACTTTAGGATCCATGTAAACTTAATCGAATATATAAACCTAATATAAAATCAACTCTATTAGATTCATTTTACAAATAACCATTGAGTGCTGGCAGAAATCAGGATCTGCTCCCAGTTAAAAATGAGGATTGTTAAAAATAAGTCAAAGGAAAAATGTAAAAAAGCAATCAAATAAACAGGATGTATTTACAGCCATACATCATACACATTTAAAATAAGCAAAACATATTTGATATTATTCTTCTTTGTACATTTAGAAGATTACATTTTTAGGTAAATTAGTCAGCTTGCACTAATTATGTGAAAGTTATAAAAAAGCACAATCTTGAAAGAATGTATTTTTGGTGTCTTAGGGGGCATGATTCAGATGGTCGCAAAGTGGGAGTAAATTACTCTTAAAATAAGAGCATGGAAAAGAATTGCATATCCGTGCCTATATGTAAACCTCTCGAGCTGTGTCACCCTCCGCAGCATATACATCTGGTTTGCGACAAGTCATCATCATCAGCGAGTACTTGCGTCTGCACCTCCAACAGGCATATGCTTCTCCATTTTTGTATAAGTTTTTTGTATAAGCCGCATTTGTGTAAACACACCTTTATTGTACTTGGCCAAGTTAAGATACCCCTTCCATTCCCTGTCCTCAGAGCCGCTATCAGGGGGGTACGGGGGGTACTGTTGTACCGGGCCCGGGCTCACCAGGGGGCCCGGTACAACAGCGCAACACAAACTTACCTGGGGGCCCGCTGTCTTGCAGTCCGCTGGTCTCCGCTGGTCTCCTCTGCTCTCTGCTCTCCGCCCCATACTGGGCCCCATGATATCTGATGGTGGCACTGCCTGCCCTGCCTCTCCTGATGCACAAGGAAATAAGTGCCAGACTCACACAAGTCTGCATAGGCACATATGTGTAAACCCACATGCATTTTAAACAAGTGTTATAAACAATAACAAACAAATCTGTTAATAAAGTAGGAGGAACTGGGGGGCCGTAGGCAAAGATTCTGATGGTTGCATGTAGCCCTACAGTCACCTGTTGCCCATGACTACCCTAAGCAGTTGTAAAAGAACCTGAAACAGTACAGAGCAGTGCCGTAACTATACATTTTGGTGCCCTGGGCGAGACAGGGCACCGGCGCCCCCCATCTAAGGAGGGGGGTGGGGGGGGGGGGGTAGGAGGAGAGAAAGAGAGAGAGATTTTAACTTACCAGAGTGTGATGCTTCAGCTGCTATGTTCTGCTGTGGAATGCATGTGCGTTCCACTGACAGGAAGTTCGGCATTTGGAACTTCATTCTCTCTCTTCAGCCCTTAAGCGGAACTTAAGGGCTGAAGGCAGGTAGCGGGTGGCTGCTGCGCCCCCTTGGCTTTGCGCCCTGGGCGACGGCACCGTCCGCACCACACTCGTTTCGGCACTG
>NW_027447955.1:0-20017 GCF_038048845.1 Mixophyes fleayi | reverse complement strand
TGAGGTAAATGGGGTAGTGAAAGCTGCCCAGCCTGCAGAAAGTATACCATATTTTATTGTCAAAAATATTTTCCTGTATAGAGTTGCTATTGTACAGGGTGAAAAAGTAGAACAATTAATGGTTCCTGAGGTCCATGTACCCCTAGTGTTAAAAGCAGCACACACACATGTCTGTGGGGGACACCTAG
Source organism: Mixophyes fleayi (assembly GCF_038048845.1). Lineage (NCBI taxonomy): Eukaryota > Metazoa > Chordata > Amphibia > Anura > Limnodynastidae > Mixophyes > Mixophyes fleayi. The sequence goes on along the minus strand of NW_027447955.1, from coordinate 19,829 downwards.
GGGAGTATAAAACACGGGAACGAGTTCTGCTTAGGTTTTACTGGGCCGGTGTATACATGGCAGTAAAAAACTATTGCCGGTCCTGTCCCATTTGTCAGAGAACCTGTCCCAAACTCATGTACAGGGCACCTCTCATTCCAATTCTAATAGTACAAGTTCCCTTTGAACGGATAGCCATGGACCTTGTGGAGCAACTGGAAAAATCCGCACGTGGGCACCAATATATACTAGTGGTGCTTGACTATGTAACCAGGTATCTAGTGGCAATTTCCTTGCGAAACATAAAGTCCAGCACTATAGCTAGAGAATTTGTAATGATGTTTACACACGTGGGAATACCCAAAGAAATTCTCACCGACCAGGGTACTCCATTCACGTCCAAACTGATGAAGGACATTTGCTAGTTGCTAGGGATTACGGCGCTTCACACCTCCGTGTACCATCCACAAATAGATGGCTTGATGGAACGCTTTAACCACACATTAAAGCACATGCTCAAGAAAGCAGTGGCTCAAGAGAAAAAAGATTGGGACACTCTTATTCTTATTTGATGTTTGTCATCCGTGAGGCACCTCAAGCTTCAACAGGGTTTAGTCCCTTTGAGTTATTGTTTGGGAGACAGCCCAGGGGTATTTTGGATATGTTAAAAAAAGGGGTGGGAGCAGCAAGGTCTCAGGGAGCCAAATCTCGTACAATTTGTGTCCCAAATTTATGAGAGGCTAGGAAAGATAGGGCCCATTGTGCAGCAACATGTAAAAGAGGCTCAGGAATGACAGAAGAAAAGATATGACAAAAGTGCTGTTGTTCGATCTTTCAAGCCTGGGGACAAGGTTCTAGTCCTGATTCCTACACAGGAAATCAAACTTTTTGCCCATTGGCAGGGTCCATATGAAGTTCTAGAGGCTGTCAGTCCTGTCAATTACATAGTCCGCCAGTTAGGTAGGAGAAACGAGAAGCAAATATATCATGTTAACCTCCTTAAACCTTGGCATAATGAAGAAACCTCTCCTCAGGTAGTGAGTACTGCCATTGAAAAGTCTGAAGTGCTCATAGAGCCAGCTTTGTCTATTAAGCAGAGACAACAGACTGAAGAAATGATTCGCCGGAACAGGGATGTCTTCTCTTCCATTCCTGGGCGCGCTACCTTAATCGAACACGACATTGTCACTCCGCCAGGAGTCATTGTAAAATAGAAGCCTATCGCATTCCAGAGGCCAGACAGGCAGACGTGAGAAAGGAGATCGAGAAAATGCTCCAGTTAGACGTGATTGAAAAGTCCACTAGTGAGTGGAATAGTATCATTGTCCCGAAACCCAATTGGACAATTAGGTTTTGCAATGATTTTTGATGCCTAAACAGTGTGTCCCAGTTCGATGCCTATCCGATGCCATGTGTGGATGAACTGGTAGAAAATCTTGCTAGTAGTAACTATTTGACAACTCTTGATCTAACAAAGGGTTATTGGCAAGTTCCCCTGACTTCCACGGCCAAGCCAAAGACTGCATTTTCCACCCCTGATGAGCTCTATCAATATAAAGTCCTACCCTTTGGGTTGCATGGGGCCCCTGCCACCTTCCAAAGGGCCAAGAATAAATTGCAGCGACCTCACACAGCTTATGCAGCCGCTTCTTTGGATGATATAGTGATTTATTCCCCAGACTGGGGATCACATTTAGTCAAAGTTGAGGCGGTCTTAGCTTCATTAAGGTCAGCAGGATTAACAGCTAACCCAGAGAAATGTGCTATAGCCATGAGAGAAGCCAAATATTTGAGGTACATTGTTGGTCGAGGGCGTGTAAAACTCCAGCTAGACAAAGTGGAGGCAGTCAAAAAATTGGGCAAGACCAGAAAAGAAATCGCAGTTAAGAACCTTTCTAGGCTTAGTAGGTTACTACAGGTGGTTTGTAAGCCACTTCACCACTAGAGCTGTTCCACTTACGGACATGTTAAAAAAAAGTTGTCCAGATAGATTAACCTGGTCTGATCTTCGGTTAGCTCTTTGTTCCTCTCCAGTTCTACAAGTACCGTATTTTACCCGAAGGTTCTTCCTCCAAACTGAGGTTTCTGGTGTTCGCTTAGGTGCAGTCTTGTCACAGGAGAAGAATGGAGTAGAAAATCCTGTCCTGTACCTAAGTCGTAAGTTGCTTTCGAGGGAACAAAAATATGCAACTGTGGAGAAAGAATGTCTCGCCATAAAATGGGCTACAGAAGCTCTGCGCTGTTATCTCCTAGGCAGAGTTCATTTTAATAACAAATCATGCACCATTGCGATGGATGCAAAACAACCGGGAGGTAAATGCCAAGGTAACCCGCTGGTTCTTGGCACTGCAACCTTTAAAGTTCTCAGCAGAACATAGACCTGGGATTCTGCACAAGAATGCAGATGCATTATCGCGAAGTCCGTGTCCCCCTACTTGGAGACGCTAGGGGGAGTGTTATGTGCGTATTGTCGCTAACCAATAACGATTGTTGAACCTCGAGTGGTGTTTCCAAAGCACAAAGATTTATTCGCAAATAGTAGAATAAATATGCTCAAGCGAAGTAATAGTAAATACAGCCGTTACTTATCGCAGGTGCTCTAGATCCAGTGCAGTCATTCAATCCTGAAGTCTGGGGACAAGATGTCTGCACTCTGGATCACAAGCTGCTGCTTATATACACAATCAAATACAGTAATACAATGAAGATGGTATAGCTTGCATCTATTGGTCCAGGTCTCAGGAATGTCCAAGGGGTTGTCAATCATTGGCTTGTTCATCCTAAGGAATCCAAAGGAGGGGGTCATCTCTGCAGGGGGTATGCTCTGCTCTTCCCGCCAAGATTCCTTAGTCTTAAGTAGTTCATAATTCCCTATCATTCATAACTTGAGTATGCACTCTGCGATTCCCTCGCAGAGTGAACCAAACAGTAGGATATGTAACAAGGTTCATTATAATATCACTCATGATGTTATTCCTTCAACCCGTTCCGTGTATTTCACTAATATGCATGTAACTCTGATATAACATATAAATACTACTATATTTCGACATAACTGACTATGTGTTGCAACTACCATTAATGTGTACTATTTTATAAGTATGCGTGTTTGTGCGAATGTATGGTAAAAGACCAATTACTGTTGCTGCCACGTGTAGTGGATGCGTACACCCTTTCACGCCGTAGCGTGCCCTTGTACGTCATAGCGTACCGTACGCATCTTTTTAGACAAAGACAACCAAGTTTGCTAGACTTTAATTGAAATGACTTTATCCAATTTGCTGACTTCGACAGCTCCACCCTTTGATAGTGTAATAAACTATCACCCAATCACCGTTTCAAGTTCAGGATTATACAATACTTCTTCACAGACCATGATCTCGGTATCTGGTACCACCCTTTCAGTCTCTTTCTCAGTGTTACTCCTATGAGACCGTTTTCCACACTTCAACACAGTAGGAACACATTTGACAACTAAACCAATTGCTAAGATGACACCCAGTATAAGGAGAAGGAGCTTACCTACACTAGCAACCATCTCCTGTATCCACTCCCCCAGACCGGAGAACCATTTCACAGGGTTCAACAACGAGAACCAACCCGCCACCTTTTCCCCGACCTCATATAACGAAGAATTATGGCTCTTTCGAAATTCCCATTTCAGCTGTAAAATTTCATCCATCTTCCGGTCTATAACCTCTTTAGGGTCATCCATATTATTAGTAATGTACGTGCAACATTTGACACCGAACTGGGTGGCCAGTGTCACACAGTACCCACCAGTAATAGAGGTGAGATAATTTAATAGCAGTCTATGTTGCACCAACTCCTTCTTGTACGCTTGTAGCTCCCTTCCAGTATACCTGAATGTGTCATCATACATCTCGGTGATATTATCTATTAATTTGGCTAGGTCTTGGATATATTTAAAGTTTAATGTTCCCCGAGCGGTCCTGGTGAGATCTAGAGCAACCATAACTTGGAAACCAGCAGTTTCACTAATCAATTTTGTAGCTATGGGTTCCTCACCAGGAATCATATTTCTCTTGCCACGGTGTTCATACTGTGTGTGTATGTATGGTGGTGATGTAGTCTTGTGAATACCAACCATTTCTTCATGAGTAATAGTCATGATTTCAGGAACCAGTTTAGCTAAGAAACACAAGCCCTTGGAACTCGGAGTCACCGAGGAATAAGCTTTCCTCCCACAAACAAAATACACATCATCAGGAAGAACATAAGGAGCAGTATGCCCATGAATTATATCACACAGAGTTTTGATAAAACTACCCATGCCCAGGGTCTCCATTTGTTCTAGACACGTGTCGGCATTAATGACATTTTTACATTTATCTGTAGAGACTTTTCCAATGGATACCTTCTTATGTTTGGTTATACGCCCTAATTTGTGACCTCCATCAACATTCCTGCCTAGTAGTGACCTTGTGAGTCTCCCTCTAAAATGAGTGTGACGAGCCATTGTCTGATCTAATAGGTCAGCCTCCCAATTCTCCAGGCGCTTTGCATGAGATATGTTTAGGCACAGCAAAGATCTGCCTATGGAGTATTGTCGAAGCGTCAGACTAGGGGACCTAGTGTTATTGTACCTCCCGTCTATGGGCCTCCCACCCCTCAATTCGAGTACTTCAGATATGTTTAGAGGGAATGGCACTAGTCCTATATTATGCTGCCCTTGAGGCACGTGAGAGCACACCCAACACTCGGTTTGGTTTAGCACCTTACCCACCAGGGAGTGATAATCCTCCAAAGGATGCCCGCCTATATTCAGAGTACTGGGGGACTGGCATCGTTGGATGCATCTCTCTTCAACAAGGGAGTCGCAGAACTTGCAGATACAATACTCATCAGACAATAGCCCCTCACACTGCCTCCGAGTTCCTGAGCTAGCAGACCTTTTCATAACCCCTGGACCAAGTTTGATAATGGGCTGCTCTGAGTATCCTATTAACTTTTCTTCGGCCTCCATTTCATCCGTATCACTCCCAGAACTCTCCTCAGTCCTCCATCCTCCTTCACAAAAATAGAATGTCCTAGAAAGAGTGAAAACAAGGAAAATCCTGGAACAAAAGAAAAACAAAAACCGCCACTCCATCGCTGGAAAGATAGTTCTGAGGCAACATCTCTGTTTCAGGTGTCTCGACTGCAGGCTTTAGGTCTCCCGGAACAGGCTCACAAGTGACAGCTCTATGTCTTCGGTCTTAGTTTTATCTTGCACTTTCTCTGGATTATGGACTCTCCTGCAGTGGGTGGAATGGACCCAAGTGTCTCTCTCTGCAACCTTCAGTGATGTAGTACTGGTCAGCAGCACTTGGTACGGGCCCTCCCAACGGTCTGTTAAACAACCTGAACGTAAGAAATTGCGGATCATAACATAGTCTCCAGGTTCAACATCATGACAGTTCGTCTCTGGCATACCAGGTGACAGCATTTTTAGTTTTTGTTGTTGTTGTTTTAGCTGTCTACTCATTCTTATAAGATATTGTACAGTCACTTCATTATTACACTTCAAGTCGTCTTGTGGACTCACGTTCAAATGAGGTTGTCGTCCAAACAGTATCTCAAAGGGGGACAGATTAAGAGGAGGTCTAGGAGTGGTTCGAATGCTATGGAGGACCAACGGCAAAGCCTCAGGCCATGCCAACCCAGTTTCAGCCATTATCTTACCCAGCTTGTTCTTTATAGTACCGTTTACTCTCTCTACCTTACCACTGGCTTGTGGTCTGTAAGGGGTGTGAAGTCTGCTACTGATTCCCATATGTTTACACATATTTTGGAAGATATAACCAGTAAAATGGGTACCCCTATCACTTTCAATGATTCTAGGGATACCGAACCTACACACAAAGTCTTGTACAATTTTTTTTGCAGTGAACACAGCAGTATTAGTGGCTGCCGGATATGCTTCTACCCAACCGGAAAACACATCAATACACACTAACACATACTTTAAATTCCTGCACGGTGGTAATTGGATATAGTCAATTTGTATTACCTGGAAAGGTCCGTCTGTAAGAAGGATGTGGGATGGCTCAGTTGGAATAGTTTTCCCAACATTTTTCCTCAAACAAGTAAGACATGACATTGCTTTCTTACTAGCCTGAGAGGAAAATCCGGGAGCACACCAGTATGCTCTCACCAGTTTGCACATACCTTCTTTACCCAGGTGAGTCAGGCCGTGTGCTGCTTCAGCCAGGCTTGGATAGTATGTTCGGGGAGCTACAGGCTTACCTTGTCCATCCCTCCTGAGGACTCTTGACCACATCCCTTCGCCTTCCAGACCGCCTTTTCCTGCAGGGAACACAAATCTTGCATTTCAATTAATTTCTGCATGTCTAATGTCTGAAAAACCATCATAGTCTCGGTCGATACAGTCATAGGTTGCCCTGCTGCCCATTTAGCAGCAGCTTTGTCTGCCCTGTTGTTGCCCAATGACACTGGGTCTTCTTCAAAGGTATGGGCTTTGCACTTTAGGACGGCTACTGTTCTGGGTAACTGTATCTCTGTCAGAAGTCCTTTTATGTGTTGTGAGTGTGCCACTGGTGTACCTGCTGCTGTCGTAAAGTTTCTAAGACGCCAAAGGGCCCCGAAATCGTGCACTACCCCGAAGGCGTACCTAGAGTCAGTATATATATTTGCTGATTTACCCTCTGCAAACTCACATGCTCTCCTTAGTGCTACTAGTTCCGCCACCTGGGCTGAGTGAGGTGGACCAAGGGGTTCAGCTTCTACCACATCCTGATCGTCTACAACAGCGTAACCAGTACATAGCTCTCCTGTCTTTGTCTGTCTATGGCAACTTCCGTCTGTATAAAACGTAAAATCTACATTTTCTAAGGAAGTGTCACGTATGTCGGGCCTTGCAGTAAAGGTCTGATTCAGGTGTTCCATACAATCATGTGTGTCAGTATTCTTGCCTAACTCATCATCAACCAGGGTCTCCTCACCTCCCACCCTTTGTGTCTCTAGAGACACATACGGAAGGTATGTAGCTGGATTTAAGGTGCTACATCGTTTGATGGTGATGTTTGAGGGTGCCATCAGGGCTAGTTCCCACTTTGTGAATCTAGCTGAAGAAACATGTCTGGTTTGGGCTGAATTTAACAGAGCTGATACAGCATGGGGTGTATAGACAGTTGAATTATGTCTTAATACTATGTCCTCGCTCTTACTCACCAGAAGAGCCGTTGCTGCTACACTTCTGAGACATGTTGGGAGTGATCTTGCCACATTGTCTAATTGTGCACTGTAGTATGCTACCGGTCTGCTAGCGTCACCGTGTTTCTGTGCGAGGACACCTGCTGCACAACCATCAGCTTCTGTACAAAATAGCTCAAAAGGCTTTTCATAATCAGGAATTCCCAATGCAGGTGCTCTAGTCAGACTATCTTTAAGATTAAAGAACGCTTGCTCTGACTCTTCTGTGTGTACAACACGTTCTGGTTTTGAGGAAGAGACTAGTTCCTGCAATGGTAATGCCAGAATAGAAAAACCTGGGATCCAGGATCTACAGTATCCACACATCCCCAGGAAAAAAAGTACGAATCTGCTTCTGGCTCTGCGGCAGAGTCATGTGTTGTATGGCCTCAATTCTGTCGGTTGTCAGATGTCTTAGCCCCTTAGTGAGGCAGTGTCCTAAGTATTTGACCTTAGTCTGACATGGCTGTAATTTATCCTTTGCCACCTTGTGCCCTGTTTGTGAAAGATGAAGCAACAACAATTTAGTGTCATGTAAACATGACATAAAAGAATCAGAGCACAGCAACAAATCGTCCAGATATTGAATTAGAACAGACCCATTGTGGGGTTGAAAGGATTGCAAACAGTCATGTAAGGCTTGGGAGAAAATACTGGGGCTGTCAATGAACCCCTGGGGTAGTCTGGTCCATGTGTATTGCACTCCCCTGTAGGAGAATGCAAAAAGGTATTGGCAGTCAGGGTGAAGAGGGACTGAGAAGAAAGCAGAACATAGATCAATGACAGTAAAATGACTGGCAGACGGTGGAATCTGCATGAGGATGACAGCTGGATTCGGCACTACGGGGAATTGGCTTTCAACAACTTTATTAATTCCCCTTAAGTTCTGGACTAATCTATAGCCCCTCCCCCCATTCTTCTTCACAGGGAAAATGGGACTATTTGCTGTACTGGCTGTACGAATTAAAATCCCTTGTTGTAACAGCCTCTCAATAACAGGATATACCCCTAGTTCCACCTCCGGTTTTAATGGATACTGTGGGATTTTTGGAGCTATCCTACCACTTTTTAGATTGACCATGACAGGGGCTACGTTTGCCATCAGTCCAGTGTCCTGTCCATCTCTGGTCCATAGGGAACCTGGTATTTCCAGCAACATCCCCTTTACTTGAGATGGACTTTGTTCTATAACAGGAGAGTGTAACATTAACCTTTGAGGGGTGTCCAATATATCCTGTACCTCATGTGCGACCTTCTCTGGTATATCTAAGAACACACCATCAGAAGTACAGTATATGACACATCCCATTTTACAGTCAAGGTGTCATCTTCCTCCAACAAACAATCTTCAATGAATTTTTGTATGTTAGTATTGGGAGGAAGACACGCCCTCAACACTACACGCCAATCCTTATTGGTTGGTTCGTGGGCATTTCCTAAGTCTTTAACAAATTTCTGACACTTAGCCAACTCTTTTCTAGGATCTGGGAATTCAGTTATAATGGAACGTAATCTAGTCCAGGGACAATGCATTGTAACATTTCTTAAAGGAACTACACCATCCTTATCCAGCTTTCCATTGGGAACTGATATTGTGCGGACTGGGAACGCACCCTCTGGTACACTGACTTCAGGGGACACTACAGGATTTGCTGGTTCTAGATTTAGAACGCTTTCACTCCTAGTGATCACGCTACTCTCACCTATCTCAGCCATTTTCTCGTACTTGCGCTGAGCCTCTAGTACACTAACAGCATGGGCAATGGCCGAAATCACAGTGGGTTCATCTTCATTTTCAGATACACTTGATTTAAACTGGCTTAAAACAGGATACAACTTAGCAATTTTTCTATTTTCAGTTTTAACAACGGCTGTACTTACCCCTCCCGCCACATAAGGTGGCGGGGGCGCGCTTGCGCTGAGTTCGCCACGCTTCTCAGCGGTTACATCCGCCTTGCGCGCACTTTTCCTCACGCCTACTTCCGGTTTGCATTCGCTGCTCTGCCACGTGTTACCTTCCATTTGCCACAATTTTAAACAATCATTATGTCTATTTCAATTTTTCATTGACTTAATCAACCATACTTTATCTTTTACAGTATTTAGTACCTCTGCATTAAAACTTCCTATTGTTGGGAAAGGCCTATCACAAGCTTTGGTCATCTTGACCCACGTGTCACAATACACAGTTGCGTATGCACCATATTTCTTACACATGAGAAACCTAGCTGAACCAATAGGACCTTCCTTAGGCAGTACACTGACCATCTCTAGCGTATGCTTAGCACCCATGTTGAACAATATACCAACTCTGTTGCTACAATCACAGATAGAGATCTCTAATGCTCGGTGAACGTATTTCCTTTAGCCGCGTTCACTCGCTTTTCTCGCACCCGGCGAGGATCCCTAATACAGAAATATCACTGTGGGCCCCAAGGGCTATCAGCTCCTCGATATCCTGGCTCAACCACAAAAATCTGCTGAGTTTAATATCGCTGGGAGAACAAAGTCAATACAATCAACCAGCCTTTCCAATATAATTCCTCCTAGCTGCTTCACCAATTTGCACTAAAGATGCGGTTAGATCGCACTGCCTACCAATACTAATTATTAGCAAACCTTGCGATCAATTGGTAGCGCTTTGCGAAAACCCGGTTTTCGCATTCGGTATACCTGCCCTGTATACCGTCCTTCAGTTGGGCAATCCGCCTCGTCAGACAGCAACTGAGCACAATGAATAATGAACAGTGTATCTACGTTACAACATCACACACTATACACCTTTTCTGCGCAGAAAATCAAAAGTTCCCAACAACAGTAATAATATCTCAGAGGCTTTCACAAGTAATTATACTATACATGTACAATAACTATCAAAACGATTGTTTAACCACGTGGCAAGTCTACCGGAAGTTCGCGTACGCACAGCAGGAAATACACATACGCTAAGCAATGCAATACAGTTAAAACGCACAATGACAGAAAAAAGAAACAGTTTTCTCTTTTGTCCCTAGGTTCTAGTTAGCGTGCCCTAGATAATGCAAAATGGACATTCGGTTTCACAACACAGAGTAAAATTCAGGTTTTGAACACCATGCGTTCTTACCCGTTTATGACGCATCTCCACCCTTTGTTGTGGAACCGAAATCCATTGGTCTTGCGTATCATCGGCAACGAAACCTCCAAAGCTCACGAGCCCCCAAAATTGTTATGTGCGTATTGTCGCTAACCAATAACGATTGTCGAACCTCGAGTTGTGTTTCCAAAGCACAAAGATTTATTCGCAAATAGTAGAATAAATATGCTCAAGCGAAATAATAGTAAATACAGCCGTTACTTATCGCAGGCGCTCTGGATCCAGTGCAGTCATTCAATCCTGAAGTCTGGGGACAAGATGTCTGCACTCTGGATCACAAGCTGCTGCTTATATACACAATCAAACACAGTAATACAATGAAGATGGTATAGCTTGCATCTATTGGTCCAGGTCTCAGGAATGTCCAAGGGGTTGTCAATCATTGGCTGGTTCATCCTAAGGAATCCAAAGGAGGGGGTCATCTCTGCAGGGGGTATGTTCTGCTCTTCCCTCCAAGATTCCTTAATCTTAAGTAGTTCATAATTCCCTATCATTCATAACTGGTGTATGCACTCTGCGATTCCCTCGCAGAGTTAACCAAACAGTAGGATATGTAACAAGGTTCATTATGATATCACTCATGATGTTATTCCTTCAACCCGTTCCGTGTATTTCACTAATATGCATGTAACTCTGATATAACATATAAATACTACTATATTTCGACATAACTGACTATGTGTTGCAACTACCATTAATGTGTACTATTTTATAAGTATGCGTGTTTGTGCGAATGTATGGTAAAAGACCAATTACTGTTGCTGCCACGTGTAGTGGATGCGTACGCCCTTTCACGCCGTAGCGTGCCCTTGTACATCATAGCGTACCGTACGCATCTTTTCAGACAAAGACAACCAAGTTTGCTAGACTTTAATTGAAATGACTTTATCCAATTTGCTGACTTCGACAGGAGGGATATGTAACAAAGGGAGGCATTTAACTGACAATATGCAGAGAAAGCGTGCAAGCAGAGTAAAACAGTGGTGCAGTTATGCACCTAGATTGACGATAAACCAGGCAAAGACTTATGTGTAACAAACAATAGTTTAAAGTTTGGTTAACTCACATGGTTTGGAAGCTCCTTCCTCACAGCAAACAGACAGGGTGTGTCTGTAAGTGTCAACAGAAGCATTGATGGCAGTTTCCTCCTAAAAGGAAGGTGGGTGTGTCACCTGCCCATCAAGCTAGGCCTGTGGGAAGAGTGCCAGGTATAAAACCCTGCTTGTTTCATTGTTCAGAGAGACCAACGCAGGGGAAGCTGGCTGGTCCTTTGAGAGCTGGTCTATGTCTAGCTAGCGTGTAGGGTCTCCAGAATTGCTGTGAAATTAATACGGTGTCAAATACATTTTTCCATCCTGGCAATAAAGCTGCATAAAAATAAGCAGTTTTTTGCGTGTGCTTCAGCAGTAGCGGGCTCTTTCCACTATATATATATATATATATATATATATATATATATATATATATACATGTGTGTATATATATATATATATATATATATATATATACACATGTGTATATATATATATATATATATATATATATATATATATATATATACATATATATATATATATATATATATATATACATATATATATATATATATATATATATATATATATATATATACATATATATATATATATATATATATATATATATACTTAAGAAGCATACAAAGAGGAAAAACGTGCCTCCTGGTGCAGTATTTTCATTCTTGTAGTCTTATTCAACACTATGAGCTTGCATACCATAAGACTATCAAACTTATGCCCATTTATATTATATGATGATGAGCCACTGCCTCTCTTGTGCCTTTGCTCCATGTTCCAGATCATCTAACTCCAGTGTATATATAAAAAAGAAAACAATGAAGTGCAAAATTGCTATATTTATGATGAACACCACCTCAGTACTAAAACCACACTCAAAAAGTGGATTAGAATCTTCTCACATAACATGTTTCAAAATGTGGTCTCTGGATGACTTATCATACCACCGAAAATTTGTAATGAACTACTCCAAACTTCAACCCGTAATGCATGTCTATAAATAATCTAGGTACAAACTTTTATACCAACCAGTGCATTTCTTCTCTAAACTAGGAGCTCTTTACATTTTCAAGTATCTCCTTCAAACTGTTTTACATCATATAATGATGAATTCCATAGACTCAAAATAATATAGTATAATACCCTTAAAATAATTTTTACTCTAATACAGTCTAAAATATTGCACATACATCAAGTAAACTTAGAGCATGAACTTTTATGAACCCAGGTATCACAGATAATACAGATGATAATACTGAAACAGTAAGAAGATTCTTTTACAGCTCTATGATTTACATTAACATGATCCAGATAGAGGGGTAGTGTGAAGGCTAATCCCCAACTCATTTTGTTATGTTTGCTGTCTAGGACTTCCTCAGGAGGAATTCAGTGGAGGCATTCATTTTAAATTGCATGTCAGGGGAGACTGAATACAGAAATATAGAACAATTTTGTTCTATATTAAGAGTTCTGCAAAGTAATAATACAATGTATTGATTAAAGTAAATGCTGTATTAAAAAGGCTAATACTATTTGCATTATGGAACATACTAACTTCACAGTTTCTCTCTGATTGTTAATGAATAACTTATTATAATGCTTGCATCTATAACTCCAGCAATATATTTAGTTAAATAGGCAGACCTCTAATCTAAAATATTTAGAATGTGCAAATTATAAAAAGTAAACTGACAGATTAAATTGAAAAGTGAATTGCAAATGACAAAATAAATAGTAAACAGCAATGTGTGTCAATTTTGGTGTTATAACTCTTTTTTATTTTCCAAACTAATTTGGTCTGTGTAACATTTTTATTTCTTTATATTACTTTATAATGTAGTTATTATTCTAAATTGCATTGCATAAAAGAATAATTACATATATTAATAATGAACAACATCACATCTCAAGTGGTGGAAAATGTCCTACAGTCTTTATCAACACTTTCTATTTTTCTCACCATGCACACGAATAGTATAAAAGCGGACCTGTTGCCTACACAGTGCAGATTTTCACTTTGGGGAGGGAACCAAAATTCAGCCTGAATTTTGTTTGCCAGGAAGCAGCCTGACTAATGTTCATTAAGTCTGATTTATGTTCATGAGTGAATTGATAAGCTAGATTTTATTGAAAATTAGTTCAGCCCTCAAAATGCAAAGTAACTATTAGAATACCCAAGGCAAAACTAAGGGATTGCAGCCCTTTTGCCGGGTCAAGCAATGCATCTGATCTCAGAATCATTTTAAAATGACCTTTTATGAAAACAAGTCAATCAGTATACATTTAATTATTTAGAATATGTCAAGTTGACATAGCTTACTCTAGCCAGTGCATTTTAACTTCTACAGAACATTTATTTGAAGTACATAAATATACCAGAGGGGAATGCCAGTTACCCAAAACAAAAGTCATTGCAGACAAATCTTGGGGTAATTGTACATGCTCCGATTTTGAAAATCACACTATTTTCTTGGGAGAATTGAAAGTCACCGATATATTAACCTGAGATTTGATGTAAAATGGCCAGAGTTGTGTTTCTAAAAAAATCGATATTTCAAAAATCGCTAGAGATCGAAGTCCCAACTGTTTGCTACTCTAGCTATTCAAGTTTCCAAATGTATGAAGCTGCGATTAAGCAAACTCTCCCGAGTCTGTTGTAAAATTGCTAGATACAACATGCTGCTTCCTAGCTGCAAGATTAGTAAACTCATCACTGCTACACTGGTCTGCCTATAGAGCAGCAGGTCCCAGTGGCTGTCAAAAGTGAAAAAATAGATAAATGTTGAAAAAAAACAAAAGTGTGTGGGGCATCCCCGTCCGAACACTGTTCGCCTTAGTGTTGCCAGCTTACTGCTGGTTGCATGAAAATCGGAAAGATTTTGCGTGTGTCCCCCCCCCAATTTTCATGCAACCAGCACTAGGCAAACCAGCTGAGATGGTTATCACTATAGCAGGGTGACACGCGGCAGGGGTCCCCCTGCCATAATGACATACCAACCCCAGGTTGTACAGCACTAGGGAATTCCCTAGGGAGTGGGGTCTGCAAAAAAACAAGCATCCCCCCAGGACTAACCAGCCCCGTGCTGAAAGCACTAGGGCTCTTCCTACACCCCTGGGAAGTGGGTGTAGGGTAATAACAACAATAGTATATTACAATAACAAACAGATGCCATTTTGCTTTGTGGAACTACAAGCTGACGCCATGCCAGGGTGCCCTAAACAGTCTGGGCATGCTGATGCTTGTATAACTACAAGCACCAGCATACCCATGGCAGCCAGGTCATGCTGGCACTTGGAGAACCACAAGTGCCAACATGGCCTGACACCCATGTCTGGCTACGACCTGTAGTTCCACAAACAAAATTTAAAGTAAACCACAACACCCTGTTTAACACCACAAAATTGTAATAAAAATACACTAAACCTAATAAATACATAACACGCCCTCTTTAATACCACATCAATTTATTAAAAATAATAAAACCTAATATTCTCACCAATACAATGTCTTCTTCTTTTGTCAGCAACTTGTAAGTCAAAAATGCTTGTAAACCATGTCCCAAAATATTTGGAGATCCAAATGTCCATCTTCAAGTCACAGAGACCCCCATGTTTGTAAATCCATGTTGATTGCAGTCATTCTTATCTTCAGGTCACATAGATGCCCATATTTGTAAATCTAAAACCTGAACATGAAATAAATGAACAACGTGACTTCTGCTCGTACATTGTACAAGCAGCCCGATTCAAATGAGTATAACACACCCGCAAGCTCTATTTATAGTCTATGGGGAAATCCCATGACTAAGTGGAAATTCTCCAAAGACTATAAATAGAGCTTGCGGCTGTGTCATACTCATTCGATTCGGACTGTTTGTACAATGTACAAGCAAAAGTCACGTTGTTTGTTAACTTGGTTTTTTATTTTAACAAACATGTTCCAGTTTTGGATTTACAAATATGGGGATCTGACCTTTCAGCACTGGGCTGGTTAGTCCTAGAGGGGGGGCCCGCTCATTTTTTTTTGCAGACCTCAGTTCTAGGGAATCCAGCCCAGTGCTGAACAGCATGGGGTTGGTATGTCATTATGGCAGGGGGACCCCTGCCGCATGTCCACCTGCTATAGTGCCAACCACCCCGGCTGGTTTGCCTAGTGCTGGTTACAGGAAAATCGGGGGAACCCACGCAAAATATTTCCCAATTTTTACGCAACCAGCAGTAAGCTGGCAGCACTTTTGGTTTTAACATTTATCTATTTTTAAACTTTTGACAGCTGCCGGCACCTGTAGCTATATAGGCAGGCAATATAACAGTATTGTGTTTACTATTCACGCAGCTAGGAAGCAGTGTGTTGTCTATGGCAATTTTAATCTAAACACAGGAGAGTTAGCTAAACACGGGAGAGTTATCTAAATGTGGGCGTGTTTGAAATCCCAACAAATCGCAAGAGATGACCAGCGATTTTGAAGATCAGAGTAAAAAATGTAGGTTAATATATCTCACAACTTGGGGACTAAAATCATGGGTTTTCACCCCTGATTTGCAGTGATTTTTATTCTCTGAAACAATTGGAGCTTGATACATTTACCCCATGGTGTTTTACAAGAATCTCACTGGTAGCTGAAATATGTAATGCAGCTTGTGTTGTGGAATTTGCTTTACAAGCACTGATGGCAACAGTCAGAGTTATGGTAGAATAAAAATTAAAGTTTTCTGTTCTATGGAACATTACTTAGTCATATTAACATTTAAAAATGGCCAGTATAGGATCTTCTGGCAATTTCTGTCTCAGGCCTTAATGCATTGTGACCTCTCCAGAAGCACTCTAATTGGCATCTAATCTCTATTCTACCACCCTTTCATCAGTATTATGGTCAATAGTTCTCCCTCAGATTCCATCTCTTTTAGTAATGGCACACGCCAAGGTTGACACCTCTCCCCTGTAATCTTTGCCCTCATTATTGAACCGCTTGCATCTACCATCAGGACCTCCCCAGATGTCCAAGTTGTAGATATGAGGGAGTTGGAAAACGAATGATCACTTTTTGTAGATATTGTTTTTCTCCAGGAGCTAAGGATTTTTCTATCCAGACCATTTAGAATCTTGGACCACTTACCTAATAAATCGTTCCCCCACCTTTACTTTTTCAGAGACTTGCAAATACCACCATCAAATTCTTCCTCTCCCTTGTCCATAACATCATGGAACAATCCTGACTTTCACCTGAGTCTGTCTGGCACCTGTTGTTGGATAAACTCAGAAGTTAGGTTTCTCAGAGATCTCTTGGTTCAAGGGGTCTTACTCTCCTATGATGACCTTCTATCCAAACACTCTGACCCAAATGTTTCTGCATACCTGCAACTTAGGCACTCTTTATAATCTCTCCTGGCAAGCAGGCTTCCTGAACCTACTTTTCTACTTTAGGAGATTTGTATCTTTTTGCCTCTAAGGAGAGGCATGCTTTCCTCATTACAATGAGGAAAGCCTATTTAAAGAGACTTGCAGCTTTAACATCTACTTGATTCCATCTAAGGGTGAGTGACTCATTTTTCTTATACAGAGAATTTATTTTGGAACTCGTCTGGAACATGTTTGGAATACATAGTATTTAACACATTCCTTTATGATCTGTAGGGATATCCCTATGTTTACATTAATTGGAGAAACTTATCACTTGGTCTCAGTGACTATTACTATCTTTTCTGTTGGACATTAGTGATTTAAAGAGGTGCCTAGGGAGAATTAAGAACTACTTTACCATTGTTACATATAAACAAGTTTACTAATTTCTGAGATATATTTTATTTCATTGTGCTACCAGTGCATTTATTTATTTGTAACATCTTGGCATTGTATTTAACTTATTTTTGATCTATAAACTATTTTATATCTATTAGTACTTATATGATCTGTTTGTTCATTCTGCGCTGTGAGATTTATACAGTTTTCAATCATCAAAGCTGGCTGCTTATATCCTTGCCGTTGCCCAGTGCCTAATCACATAATTTTGGAAACAGAATAGTCCTGCCAACATCTCTTTGCTTAAATCCTACATTTGGTTTATAGCCCAAATGGAAAATATTACTGACATTCTGCACATTAAAGAAAACAAATTTCACCAGATCTAGGCCCCTTTGTTTTTCAGTATATGCAATCTACTCCTCTTCATCCTGCAGTCTGATCCTTGAATGATATCTCTGCCCATCTTCCTGTTTTGCAGTACATCAAGTCAGGTCCCTCTCTAACCACTGCCTTGTAGCCCTTAATAAATGACACTTCCTTTGAGTAATGACCATTCCTACCATCCCCACCCTCTCCATAATACATAAAACTTGCATTACTACATGTTTCAGTTTCAGCAAATTGTTTTATTGTTAGATTTTTTCTTAAGTTATTGTGACTACAATGTGTATACTTTATGTTGTGTTTTGTGTATAATTGTAATCCAAGACTGTTAAATAAAAGAAAAAAAAGGGAGGTGCTATTTTAATACAGGCCATTGCAAAACTACTTATATTATCTTAAGAAACAATAGTGTTATGTGGTAAAATATGCAATAGAAGAGGGGTAAATAATAAAATCTGAGTAGTGTTCTGTTATATGCACTATTTTGTTAATTTATTTATATATTGCATGAGAAAGGGTATATTGCCACTGTGTTGTTATTGATTTGAACTTTTTAAAGACCCAATGGTCAGTTTCCTTTGTGATTAAATCTACATTTTAATTAAATTTTATCTCTAAAAATCACTATTCCAAGTAAGAAATTTGCATTTTAAAAATGTGTGCTGTATTTTACCAGAATGACCTTTTGGTTCTTTTTGTTCATTCAATGCCTTCATCAACTATTATTGACATATGCTGTCATGTTATAATATATACTGTCAAAACCATAGAGGAAAAATGGCCACATTACTATCTTCGCTGTTTGATGCAGAGTTCAATTTATATTTTCATGTTCAGTTTTAACTTTTCCTGACATTTTGCAACTGTTAGTATATGGCAAATCATTATGTTTATTTAATACATATGACAGATTTTCACAGTGTATTTTATGTGATTTTTCAATTATTCCACTGCAATTTATCAATTTGCTGTCCCACCTGTTCTTACTTTACTATCCAGTAATGAGAAAAAGTACTTATTGAAAGTGTTATGAAAGACCAAATTAGTTCTGAAAATATAAAGAGCAACAATGACAAGATTGACACAAATTGCTGTTTGCTTACTTACTTTGTCGTTTGAAAATTACTTGCACTTTTATTAATTTAATCTGTGGGTTTCCTTTTTACAATTTGCACATTTTAATAATATTCTTGGTTTCACAATGTTTTGCAAATTTTCAGAAAGGTTTGCCTATTTCACTAAATATATTCAAAAAGTTATAGTTGCAAGAATTATAAGAAATGTACAGTAATAAGTCATTTTGACAAGTTCCTTAATATTATTTACATTTACACCTTAAACCCTTGGTTAGAGAAGGAACCAATGATCAGATGTGTATGACAAAATCGGTATTGCTATATCAACCATTGTACATCAATATTGTAATAATAGGATTGATCCCCCACAGCACTGCTTTTGTAATTAATACCATTAGATGAAAATCTAATTTATGTTATGAAAGCATTTCATACTTGGTTTTTTTTTCTCATTGCTATAGACATTCCCTTTAAAAAGCTCTTTATCGCTGTGCTGACCACAGACACCACAGAAGGGAGCAAGGTTCTGGACCAGTGCAAGTGGCAGTAACACAATTTACAGCAGCTGCAAACTTTTTAACACTTAAAAACACTTTTTATATTTTATTTTATCTGCACAATCTTTCTTTGTAAAAGATGAATCAAAAATGAAACTACAAATAAATGTCTTAATGCTTAAATCAGAGCAACTTCAAGTTAGTAGTAGGCTCCACCTACATTATTTTATTTTTATATATATATATATATATATATATATATATATATATATATATTCCATAGACAAAAAACCTTACTGTTTAACATGTCCAATTAAGGTTCCATATACACAATCTACAATGTAAGAAAACGATTGAAACTCTTCAACTCAAACTGCAAAAAGCAATGAAATTACGATGATTAAGGCAGAAACCTTTATGGACATGTTCCTTGCGCAATACAAACATGGTTTGCCATCACATCCTGTGGATAGCAGCAGATTCAGCCCTATCATGAAGTGAGATTGCTGTCACTCACAAAATGGTGGTGCTAATTCACAGATTTGTGTGTTCACTGGAATACACACATACAGTAGTAGTACGCATGTATGTATGTTCGTTATGGCTGGCTGATAGGGTGCAGTGTGTATGTTGTGACAGACGAGTGGTGGCATGCAGTATCTATGCATGCAAGTTCTGGCAGACAGTGGCGGCATGCAGTATGTATGCATGCATGTTCTGGCAGTCAGTGGATGTGTGCCGTAT
>NW_027447954.1:0-20022 GCF_038048845.1 Mixophyes fleayi | reverse complement strand
ATCAGTGTTGGACTTATATTCAAATCTACATGAGCAACTATATGTCCAAATGTGGTTGAGTCATTAGACAATAGTCCAAAAATACATATTTTGTGGATATAGACATATAAAGAAATATATATTGCATAGGAATATTGGAGTCCAGAAAATCAGTAAATGCTACTTATCTGATAAAGCAATGCTGACTTTAAAATTTATTTAAAAGGAAATAGATATTGGTTGTCATATAGTTTTTCAGAACTGTTCAACAAGGCTTAATATAGTCTGGGAAATGGTAACAAAAAAAAAAAGCTAATAAAATTCTTGAACTTGAGAGAAAAGTAAAACTTTACTGTATTGACAAATGATGATATAAAGAAGGAGTAAAGAAGATTATTGGCTTTGGTATACCAAAGCAAAAGGTTATAAACTGTATGTTAATGTCATAAATGTAAGGGTGTCATTACCTGAATACATAAATATAGATACATCCAAGTTTAATAATAACTTTCTGCCGACGACTATTATGCATTGTCAAATAATGTTGTAAACAGTGCAAAAATAATCAAATCAAACATTCAAATATCCCAATTCTGTTTTGGATTCAACATCATAAAATTAGTTGAATATCATATTATTAATGTGCAGATTTCTGATCACTTTGAAGCATGAATTGAATGTCAATATTGGACACTGACCATTTCTCCATTCATTGAACACTGATTATTTAATACTAGCAGAATACCCGGCGTTGCCCGGGATTTAAAGAATTTTAAGACACAACTGTGTTACAAAGTGTTTCTCTAAGTTTGAAGAGATCAGTTACTGGATGAAGCGGCATTAAACCATTCCCAATATTTAAGAAATGATCAGCAAACTGACCGTCCATTGTGTTGCCATGCAGAGAAAAACTCTCATATTTGTGGTTAGTCGCAAAGTGCGAACATGCCTGCAAAGATGTGATGATTTAAGGCATGCATTAATTTCATCCGCCATTGTTTCTTTTGGAATGACCGGCAATGTTTATCGAAAATCTCCAGCCAATACAACAGTGACTCCACCCATTAGTAAATCATTGCCTCTTAAAAATTGAAGTGTTTGATTGAGGGCCTGTAAAGCATTTTTGTGTGACATGGTGCATTCATCCCATACAATGACCTGCCATTCCTGCAGAATCTGAGCTTTTTCTGTTCGCTTAGTGATATTGCAGACGGGAGTTTCACTTCGGGCCAGATTAAGCAGTAACTTGAAAGCTGAATGTGCTGTTCTTCCACCAGGGAGCAAAGTTGCAGCAATTCCAGAAGAGGCCACAGCAATAGCTATCTTGGAATGTACTCGAATTTTAGCAAGTAACAACTTGATGAGAAACGTCTTACCTGTTCTTCCGGGTGCATCCAGAAAAAATATATTTCCCCTTTTTTTTGGAACTTCTTCCAAGACATTGTTCCAGACATTCCAGAGTTATGGTCGTTTTTGATGATTTTTAGGTGTTACCCCCCTCGCCACCCCCACCCTTAGGAGTGCTAGGTGTGTCTTGCCCCCACAATATTTGTTGTCAGACTGTAAGTCATATGTGTACCAGGTTTGGTGTAAATTGTTCCAGACATTCCAGAGTTATGGTCGTTTTCGATGATTTTTAGGTGTTACCCCCCTCGCCACCCCCACCCTTAGGAGTGCTAGGGGTATCCTGCCCCCACAATATTTGTTGTCAGACTGTAAGTCATATGTGTACCAGGTTTGGTGTAAATTGTTCCAGTCATTCCAGAGTTATGGTTGTTTTCGATGATTTTTAGGTGTTACCCCCCTTGCCACCCCCACCCCGTAATGAATTTCAATTTTAAATTTTTTTAGTTGCCTCCGTCATGTTTTAATACACTCGTATGCAAAATTTCATGATCTTTGCTTGAAAAATGTGGATTTGTATAGAAAGACAGACAGAAGGACAGAAGGACAGAAGGACAAATTTTCTCTTTTATATATTAGATATGGCAGCCAAGCAACTTATTCTATTTTTGAGAAGGCAACATAGAAATCTAACTAGGACCCCAGTAGCGCGCAGTCACATAATAGCAACTATTGGAAGGTAGACAGGAGGCGTGTTCACAGGCTGGATATTGATTGGATCCCAGTCCTTTATTATCCAGGGAGTCCTGTCATTCATTCATTGCCAGTTATAGAATGCCATGCCTTTGTTGCTTGTGCCTATATTCAGGTTCCTGCTGTTGGACTGACTGGATAGACCTTTTGCTTGTTACAGAACTTTGCTATTGGATTGCTGCCTTGTTTGGCTTTTGACTAGTTACTGGACTTTGCTATAGCATTGCTGCCTGGATTGAGTTTTTGAAATGAAAATAGTGACCAGTGCCAATGGACAAACTTTTAGCAATACAAATAGCAGACAGTAAAATTTTAAGCTTTCAATCTTCCTTCTATAATTCATGTAGATCAAAAGGGATTAATCTTTTGGTATGACAATCTTTTTAGAGAAATTGTATGTTTTGCATGCAAAAAACATAAAAAATCAATAAAAAAAGATTACAATTATGATCCAAAAATGTTTTAAAGTGCAATATGAGGTATATATTATGAATCAACATATTTGGAATCAAAGAAAATTAAGAGGATGAAAATTAAATACATCTCCACTCATTGGATACAACACATTTCTCAAACCATTTCCTCAGGCTTCACTGTAATGAATCTTCAAAGCTTAATTTTTCTGGATCAAAGTGGATCGATACCTGTCAAACTATACATTGTATCCAGATCTACAAAATCTAATATCCAAAGGTGGAAGCAATCCAATATTGTTTAATTCCTGGTCCGAGCCTTATCTGTGCAGAGTTTGTATGTTCTCCCCGTGTTTTGTTTGTGTGGCTTTCCTCAGGGTGCTCACACACTTCCACACTCCAAAGACATACTGGTAGATTAATTGGCTGCTAACAAAATAAACTGTGTGTGTGATGTGTTAGATAATTTAAGCTGGGTAAACACTACAGAAATTTCAACCAACTTTTTATGCCGAGCGCTTTTACATGCGATCGATGGTCCGATCGCTCGGTCCATGGACTGCATACACGCTAGCCTTGTTTAGGATGATAAAGGGAAGAGCGGATATCCCTTTAGTGACTGTAATTTCGTACTCACTGTTGTGGATCGGTCGGAAGTTTATACACACTACACAGCGGAAACGAGATTGGAACGAAAATATTTAACGGTACGACCAACCAAATGAGGCGACAATCGTCCATTTGGGCAGACTTTCGACCATTGTGTCACTGCACACACTGACCCGACTTTTGAACGAGCGGTTGTATGTCGGCTGATTGAGCCGATTATTGGACGAAAACCATGTAGTGTGTACCCAGCTTTAGACTGTAAGCCCAAATGAGTGGGGGGACTGGTGTGAATGATAAATATTTTCTGTACAGCAATGCATAACTGGTCGAACTATATAAACAAATAATGATGATGATGATGGTGACACGCTACCACCACATACTGTAGGTTATTCAATTGTGACATTGATCTTGTTCCTGGCTGTAGGTATCCCATAGGTGAATTAAATTCCCTTTCAACCCAGGAATCGGTGGAGATGGAAGATTATTTTTCAGAGAATCTCAGGAAAGGCTTTACTAGTTTTGTTTTAAAATATATTTTTATTTGAATCATGAAAAGGAAAATAATATATGACAATTTTTTTCAAACAAAATATAAAGGAAAAAAAAATCAGAATAAATGATTATTTTTCAATTATTTATAGATACACATGTATACAAATTACCAAATAAGCCTAATATTCAAACTTTAAAATGAATAAGTGAAAAGTTTGACGTACAAATAAAAATAAATGGAAATACATTAAAGAAAATCAAAGATGATTCTGGAATTTATTGTTTAAAGCTAAACTTTCAAATGGTGTAAAGGAGTTTGAAGGTGTATTAGCATAATAAACTGATAAGCATAAAAGAAGGTGATTGAAATCATTTTTGTGTTCAGTGTTGTCTAATTCTATTTTTTTAATTATAGACATTCATTGCATCCATCTGTTCATGTAAACTAAATCACCAACTATATGCATGAATAACCATGAATAGTGGGTTGAACCAAATTGCAGTTAATAGGCTATGAATATTTTTAGAGAAACTTGACTTTTTAGTTAGTACCATAACTTCAATGAATCTTTGCAGTTGTATAGAGTGAGATATTTTATGGGCAATGTTTACTATTTACCCAAAACAGGCGTGTTATGGTGTTGCAACATGGAAAAGAGTTGACAGCGCTGCGGCTGCTATGTAGTACAGTGCCGCTATGTAGGGGGACTTCTTGAGGGGAGGGGTTTCTGGAGACCCAGAACCCCCCCCTGCGCGTGCCCATGCAGGGTGACTTAAACTAGGGCCTGTGCTCCACTAGAAAGTAGAGGCATCAGCAAGGGACCTTTGTTGATCTTAAATGTCTAGTCTAATGACTAGTAAAATATTATTATATGGGTCGATAGATGTATAATTAAAAAAATCTACAATCTACTTAAATCATATAAAAATCTAGAAAACTTTTTTGTATGGCATCTTGTTTGACTGCCAATGTTAAATTTAATAATTATTTTAATACGATGAAAAGCACATTATGGTCCAAAGCTTAGACTGGGAACAGTGGTTAAAAATGCTGACCACATGTATTCTTAATTTAATATCTCTCTACAGTATAAAAATTACAAACATATAATTCTGACCCTTCAAAAATGTCAATTGCTCAAGTCTAGTTGTGATTCATGAGTTCAAAAGATGATACATAATACAAATAAATTCAAACCACTGTGCAAATCCCCATCACACTGTACTATGGGTATCTTGTGTGAAAAACGTTAATCTAAAATTAATAAACCACAACATTGCATCAGCTGAAAAACACATGTATAATTCTTGTTTTGTGTAATTTTTATTATTAAATAAACGATTTTTAGATTGCACTTTAATGAGCACATGTAAAACAATGCTATTTCGCAGCAATTTAGCCCCACTAGTGCCTTGTAGACAATAATTTTTGTACCTGTTCTCGTATATATAATTGAATTACAAATCACATAAATTCAAAAACGTCTATGATCATAAATCTCAATATTCCAATTCATCAAATAATTAACAATCATAATTTATGTTCTAATACTATAAAATCTTTTTTGAAAGAAAAAAATTCTACAGAGATTTATTTTAATTATGTTATAGATCATGCAAGTTAATTTGACCCCATGTAATCTGTAAAATCGCTGAATTGATAAAACTGTCCAGTTTGGCCATCTATGTTTGGGCAATATTGGAAAGGGATTCTGTTTATTGGTATTCCCAAATAAATATGGTTCCTGCTCTAGATGGCACATAGAGGGCTTTGCATCCAGTGGAAAATGTATGACTCCAATACCCTTGTATTCTGCCTGCATATTGATTTGTTAATTTTGCAACTACTGTACATGGAGGAAGGTATTTATAGTTTAGACACTTGTGTATTCAATGTAATCAATGACTTTTATTGATTTTTTGGGATAGAGAAAATCACAGTCCTTTTCCCAAAATGGAGAGTGGGATGATAGTGTCTCTTCACAGTTATTTCTATGAGACCCAGTAATTTGCACTTTTGCCTCTGAGTGTAGTAGTGCTCAGTATTCATTATTCTTACTCACTATACTTATGTATATAGATGGAGCAAATTAATTTCCAACAAAATGGTGTAATATGGCAATCCCCAAAGCAGGGAAGATGTGTTGGCTTCTGCAGCAATAACTTCATTCACTTTGTTCTTCAGTGATAGTGAGGCATGGGGCGAAGGGTTTGATGCACCCATGAGTGGTGTTCATTTGCTCTACTTGTCAAAACTATACATTCTCCACCTATACTCTGTAATTGTGTCATTAACAATTTGCAAATAAGCAATTGTCTGACCCTGCAATACAGAATCGATGGGAAATGTATCTTGTAAACATTTTTGGTTCTTTAAATTACTGGTCAAGTGCAAGTGTGGATTTACCTTATCTCATTTTGCGTTATTCATTTGACCAGATTAGAATGTAGGTTGTTCTAAGCATGTCGTCACTAGAACTCCTGGCCATAAGCCTAATGGAGTATATTATCAATAAAAGCTAAATGAGTTAGATAATAAATAATTCAGTCTCTTGTTAAAGTTGGTGCATATGTAGCAAAAGAACAGATATAGCGTTTAATGTGATGAGCTAGAAATAAAGTGTCTTACAGCCTCTGAAGACCAATACTGATTATTAACATGTCCATTTTGTGCTTTATTCCAGCTGAATGATGAAAAGCAGAATAGCAGATATCTAGAACAAGGCTGAAATATCCATCCCAGGGTTGTAGACACTATCACGTTACATTGTGATTTTTTTTTATTTACACATAATAGATTATTTGTCTTTTGACTGAAAAAAATTAAGGATCAAAATGCTGATTTGTTTGGAAATAAATTAATCACCACTGTATCAAATTAATTATTGGACCAATATAGCACTTAATCAGAATACTGATATCATTAGAACACTCAACAAACTGGATATATTCAGGGCCCTCTTAACAACATTATGGGCCCCCGGGCAAAGCAGTGCACTTGGGCCACTACCTACACAACTACTCACAGGAATAAAAATGTAAATTATCAATGAAATTAAGTTTATATTTATTGGTACCTGCAACAAAAATCAGTGTTTAAACATTAAAAAACATGCCGTACAGCTGTGCCTTGATATATGGATATTTTTTCTATTGGGCCATGTCTATGGTACCCCTCTGCTCGTGGGGCCCCCAGCAGAGCCGGATTTAGAACTCATGGGGCCCTGGGAGGCAGAACACTGGTTTGGGGCCCCCCTCCCTGAAACAATACATAGCACTATATTTTTGTATCATACCATATACCCCTATATTTAAGCAGAAGTAAAAGTATGTGCCACCGTGCAGGGGCGTTGCGCCACCAAAGGGGGTGGGGCCATATGATTAGGGGTGTGGCTTGCATCCTTGAGGGCGTACCTAACATGTGAAATGAGCTAGGCCATCCTCCTACAGAAAAAGGCACCCCTAAATAATTACCGAGCAGTCCCGTTTTTTAAGCAGCTGGGTCAAAACAACTTAATAAGTATTTAAGTCAGGGCAGAAATACTTATTAAGTTGTTTGCAAAAATAATATGCATAAATCCAAGTATGTGCTCTTGTCACTTTTGTCCCTCTATCATCACACTGTGCCCCTTCACAATATCAAATGTGCTCCTTCATTGTCACTTTTGTCCCTCCATCATCACACTTTGCCCCTTCATTGCCAATTTTGCCCCTTCACAATATCACATGTGCCCATTCACATCACCTCTGTGCCCCTTCACATCACCTCTGTGCCCCTTTATCATCCCCTCTGTTCCACCCCATAATCACCTCTGTGCCTCAGTTGTTTTATTTACCTTTCTATTGCCTTTTTCTCTTTTGTATTCCACTTTTCTGGTCTTCTTGTCTTTCTGTCTTCTTTCTTCTCCGGCACGCTGCTTCTCTCTGCTCCTCAGTTAGTCCTATCTGTGGCCGGAAACAGATTAAAAAACACAGTCAGGTGATCGCGCGGCGGCTCCCGCCAGTCTCTCCTCCTCTCCTCTGCTACCACTGAATGTCTCAGTGGGAGCAGAGAGGAGGAGAGACTTCTTGGAGCAGCGGCGCAATCATGTGACTGGTTTTTGTTTGATTTTTTACTCTGTTTTCGTCTGCAATTTTTTTTATTATGCTGGCAGACAGAGGGGGATGGCAGGTGGAGGGGAGCGCCCCTCTGCCTTGCCTAGCCCACTCACCGCTGGCCCTGGGAGGGCCCTCTGGGGACCGCTGGGCCCTAGGCAGTTGCCTAGGTTGCCTAGCAGTAAATCCGGCCCTGGCCTCCGGGCAACTGTCCAGCATGCCCAGGGGGAAAGACTGCCCTGGATATATTCAAGAATGAAATCTTTTGAAAGGTTACATAGGACCAGGCTTAAGGCAGTAGAATAATAGGGGGAAGTGGGCTACTCCTTCTTTTTTCATCTTACAGCTTTTTTTTCATGTATATGCTTGCTAACATAAAACATCCACTAATATATTTTAAAATTACTTGTAGAATGCATGCTATTTTATTAGAAATAAGTGATTTGGAGTATATTGAAGGTTTACCTATCCTAATCGAAACTCTTATTGACTCAGAATTTCAAATTTACCTCAGACTTGAAAGTGAGGAATGTGTCACGAGCTTTGGTTTTTGCAGTATGTGTAGATATACCACTCCCTCAACAATTGCATTTGTTAGCTTTACAATGAAGGCAGTAGGAGAAGTGGTAAACATCATATATCAGCCCAATTGGACTAGTGTATATATAGAATCT
This sequence comes from Mixophyes fleayi, assembly GCF_038048845.1. Taxonomy (NCBI): domain Eukaryota; kingdom Metazoa; phylum Chordata; class Amphibia; order Anura; family Limnodynastidae; genus Mixophyes; species Mixophyes fleayi. The sequence continues at coordinate 11,660 of NW_027447954.1, read as the reverse complement.
CACATCCCTGAGGAAAGTAATGTACTGAAACATTGGAGTGGATTAAATACACCTTTTTGATAAAACTACACTCTGTCTTAAACACTTGAGTGCCAGCTCACCTGGAATCTATTTATTGTACTATCCATACAAGTGAAGTACTGAGGAAGGCAACAGGGTAATGTACACATGTTATTTAGTAATGCCAAGCACCTGGATTCCATATATATATATATATATATATATATATATATATATATATATATATATATATATATATATATATATATATGTATATATATATATATATATATATATATATATATATATATATATGTGTATGTATATATATATATATATATATATATATATATATGTATATATATATATATATATATATATATATATATATATATATATATATATATATCACAATACAAGATATAAATATGGCGCTTAGAGCATAAACCAGTATGCAAATTGTAGTCCAACATAAAAGTCTATATTCTTCTCAAAAGTACACTCCCCATGTACAGGTGGCCGCCAATCCTCCTTACGCCAAGCGGTGTAGCATGGAAATACCTGTAAAGAAAAGATGGAGGAGGAGGCGCACAATAGTGTAGTACAATAATATAAATGGAATCATACACGAATCCAAAGTGGGACTTTAGCACCAGTGAAAAAGGAAACCAGAGACCATATATATATATATATATATATATAAATGGGGCAGACGCCCCCCCTGCCTCCTAGCCCAGCCTGCCCCTGCTTGTCAGTGGTTTTAATTTTGTGGCTGATCAGTGTATATATACACAGTGGTCAAATAGTTACCTACCACTACTTGAAATAATTATACTTCAGGGTAAGAGTGATGATTGTGTTAGCCTCTCTAGTATATTTGACTCTTTTAGTCATTTTCAAATACTCTGTAATGTTAAGGTCAATAATTACTTAATTATTATATTACAGCTAATGCAGCAGCAAAACATAATTTAAGCACAGGATATCTAAAACAAATGTTTGATACTCTGAAAAAGTAATTATAGGGCCAGAAAAAAATTCAAGTCAAAGAGATTATTAGTTGTATAATATTTATTCATAATGGATATTATTGAGTTTAAAATCTTATGATACTATGTGTGCTAATGGCGGAGCAACAGGTCATTGTTGACGACATTATTGATTTCACATCAGTTGCAAATGTGTGATATTGGTCAAACCAATATTGTATGGCAGATGTAAGAGAACAGCAAACAACAAAAAGCAGGTACTAGAACAGAACCACATCTAGAGAGGGCACTCAGTGGAGAACACACACAACAAGCAAGCACAAAAGATATAAATGTATGACACATAAAGAAAACAAAGGTTATCAGAGAGCCAAAAAAAAGCTATTCAAGCCAAGAAGACTACTATTTGGACAATTATTAAATATTATTGATTAACTAATACAACAGTATAAAGAAAAAAAAATCTCCTATTTAATCAAACAAGCTAGGTAGAGGTTGATAAATCTCTTTTGCATAAATAAAACTGTATAATTTAATTTTTATTACTAATATGTTAAAAATTATATACTATAATGCATGTGTGTTCAAAGTGTGTGTTAATTTCAATAAGTGTTAAAAAGATTTTCTATACACACTCAGCATGCATCAAATAAAAATACAGTGGTACATGTAACAAATCCTTGTCTAGAAATGTTATTTTAACATAATATTAATAATGAACTGTAAAGGCACAGAAAGACAGTAACTAGGTGGCACAGACTGATGGTATACAAAATTATTTGTTAGATCACCTATACATATGTGAAAAATATCATAATCACTTTATAGCATGTGAGCTCTTAAGATCAATCAAAGTAAATCCACAAAATGTTCACAATATCCACAATATTAATTGATGTATCAGCATATATGTAATAAGTTCAATTCTATTGCGATTAGGTGATTCACAGCAACCCTGAAGGAGGAGACCATGGTTATATTTCACAGACTACCTCTGACTCAAATGTAGACTGTTGATCCAGGGCAGGAGTGAGTCGATAGTCGAAAATGAAAAATTATACCCCATTCACACTGCCTAAAAGACCTAGGTTGTTGCTGGGATGAGCCCCAACGACCTGGGTCTATGCTCATTGTGAATGGGTCATAGGGCTTCTACTCGGGTTGGATGACCTGAGAATTAGACTCAGCTCTTTTGGAGGGTTATTCCTGGGTCAGACTCAGAAAGCCGCCAGTGTGAACGGTGAGATGCGGGTTTTTCAAAACCATTATAAAGTTAAAAAAATAAAAAAAAATCATCATTACAAGTGGAGCCAATCAGAGCTCCTCTTGTGATGTTGCCATGGAGCCCCAGGCAGACTCATGATCAGTGTGAACATGGTCTACCCGAGTATTTGCCTGAGTGTCCTGTACTGTCCCCTGGCAATATCCCGGGTTCATATACCCAGGACATTGCCGGGGTGGCAATCTGAAAGTGGTATCACCCACTGCAGCAACAAATGCAGGTGGTATATCAAATGTAGCTACAATAAAATTAATCACATAAGGAGTCACTTGATTCTACTCTGGCAGTTTCTTCAGAAAAGTTAGAAATGTAGGGAACGAAAGCCAACTAGTGGATATTTAAATTCAAGCTAACCAGTCCAGCAAAGAAAGTAATTAAGTACATAAGTCATTTTTTTTTGCCATAAGTATAATTTCTTCATAGAACAAATTAGAAACCTGAATATATAATGAGAAATGAGAATATAGAATTAATTTAATATTGTGTGTGTGCCTTTAAGATTGCTTCAAATATTATTTAGAAGTTAGAAAAAAAAAATAATGAGTATGTGACAAAGTTCCAAGAAATGTGTAGAACATGCTTAAAAGATAAGAGAGGCGCTAGTGGAGGTAGTTTATTTAATTTTAGCTTATTTTAGATAACAATGTAACTTTTACTCTGCAAGGCTAAAATTATATAATGGCAGATTTATAGCTCCATTTATTTTAGATATATTGGGCCAGAGTCATTAAGGAAAGTAAGGCAAAAAAGGAGTAAATTTTCTCTGGGACAAATCATGTTACAATGCAAGGGGTGCAAATTAGTTTATTATTTTGCACATAAGTTAAATAAAGGCTTTTTTTTCATCTAGCAAACAAATACTTGATAGCTTTATTTGTACACTTAAATTAAATTTGATCTAGGACATGCCCTGCCCCAACTATAAATATATCCCCACATTTTAAATTTAGCTTCCCCTCCAATGCAACATGGTTTTGCCTGGTGCAAAGTGCTTTTTTATGCTCTACTCTCCTTAATGACTCAGGCCCATAATGTCAATTGTTATCTCTTTTGATGGTAGCAAATAGTTTCAGAGTGCTATAAGAATGTGTAACTTTGATTTTAATAAACAGAACAGCTTCTTACTACAACCAGATCCTGTGTTGTGAGTTCCTGTGTCCCGGCCATGAATGAAGTGAAATTTCTTCTGTTTGTGAAAGGACGTAGTTTCATTCCACTAGTAGCACACTTTGAAATTGACGAGAAATACATGTAATAAATGATAAAATAAAATGTGAATGGATACACTGTTTGTATGATCTGTATGAAACATGTGTGTATGGAAGTTCCATGAATGTTGATCCCTTAATACCATATATACGAGTCACAGTGGCAATGTCAAAGTTGATTATGACATTTGGCCAAATATATTACCACTTCTACAATGTCTGAAACACTCTATCTAACTCAAATGGTTGTTTGACAATAGAGACATTGACATCTGAGACAGTCCCTTTGAAAACTGGGAGGAAAATAAGTCTCTTTAAAGTCCTTGTACAGACTGGTTACGGTCTACCTGAGCTGCCCGCTCACCAGTGTGTTCAAAATTAACTATGACTTATTTGATGAAAGCCAAAACACTGAGATAAAATAAGAAATGTTTGATTCAGTGGTGATCAGCTTAAATTGAGTGATGATCTTGAGTGTGACAAGCAAGTCGTGGAAGATGCATATCCTGAGCCTGAACCCTAATAGTCTAACATTTATAATCTTTTATTTTGTGGGGGCACAAACAAGAAAAATACTTTATTCACAAAAGTGACATTCCTGTGGCTGAAATAACTGATTTGTTATAATATGCAAGTGCTGTTTAATCTATAACATTTGTGGATGGTAGGGCTAAAGGGCAATTAAATTACAGTTACTTATTGGGTATAAGTAACATTTTCAGCCAGCCAGTACACTGCAGTCTCTGTCCAGTTTTGGTCCCAATATTGATAATGATGAGGTGGTCATTATAAAACAGACTGGGAATGAGTGCAAATGATATAAATACTAAAGCAGGAACAAAAATAACTCAAAATCAAATGCTTTTTTTAACTTTTGTTTGACCATTTTTCATCAAATTCACATTTGTGGGTGTACTCCAGCATCAGAAAACTCTCGAATTCCATCTGATTTTGCTAAAACCAATACCGACACCAAAAACATGATAGTTTTGGAAACAAAACTAAAACAATAACACAGGAAGCTTCACTCATCTCTAAAAAAATTTATAAATACAAATTTGTACAGTTTATGGCCAGGGAGCTCTATGGTGGTCAGGGCCTGATCAACCACTAGGCTGGGGTGCTGGGTCTCGGGGGGCGCTGCACTGTGGGTATTTTTTTTTTTTTTTTTTTTTTTTGACTTTTTTTTTTTTTTTTAAATTTTTTTTTTTTTTTTCATTCATTTTTTTTTCTGGGGTGGGGGAGGGGGGGGGGTCGCCACTGGGGATCGCCGCGGGGGGGGGGAGGATCGCCGCGGGGGGGTGGAGGGCTCGACGATCAAAAGCATTGGTGGTCAGTGGTTAGCAACACACAGCCAATCGCCAGGCTGCCTGTTGCTGTGCAGCAGACAGGAAGCAGGGCGTCTTCACTTCCTATCTGCTGATCTGAGGAGAGGAGCGACGCTGGCACAACTACGGGTAAGTGAAGGGGGGAACTGCCCTGCATATCTATAGGGAGGGGGGAGAACTGCCCTGCATATCTATAGGGAGGGGGGGGAACTGCCCTGCATATCTATAGGGAGGGGGAGGAACTGCCCTGCATATCTATAGGGAGGGGGAGAACTGCCCTGCATATCTATAGGTAGGGGGAACTGCCCTGCATATCTATAGGAAGGGGGGGAACTACCCTGCATATCTATAGGGAGGGGGGAACTACCCTGCATATCTATAGGGAGGGGGGGGGACTACCCTGCATATCTATTGGGAGGGAGAGGGGGGACTGTCATGCATATGTATAGGGAGGGAGAGGGGGACTGTCATACAAATCTATAGGGTGGGAGGGGGGGGCTGCCATGAAAATCTATAGGGAGGTAGAGAGGTTGATATGTATGAAGGAGGGCAGAGGAGGGGGGCTGATATATGTGACTGGGGGAGTTTTGATGTGACTGGGGGGGGATAGCTAGCTAGCAGAGTGGAGGTAAGGAAAATAGCTGCAAGGGGGATGGATGCAGGGTGGGAGGGGTTAAGGAAAATGGCTGTGTGGGGGGGTTGTGGTTAAGGAAAATGGCTGCAGGGGCTTTTTAAAAAATAGAGCAGCTTTGGGGGGCAGAATCTCATGATTGTGTGGTGGTCACATGGGTGGTCTCAGTAATCACTAGAATACTAAATATTAGTGAGATGGGGCTGGTAGAGGTTTGTATTTGATTGACAACAAATATTCAGATATTGCTTATATATGCCTGTCCAATGGGGTACTTTTAGATGGCCATAATGGAGTGTTTTGTTTTAACTAAAGGGCCTAATCATTCAGGGTTTGCATTATAATACATTTTTGCATTTTCAAAAAAGGACGCCAACTTTCCAGAAGCCAGCGAGAGGATAACAAAGTTGCAAGAGAGAAGAGCAAGAACAGGTAAGAGACAATGGCACAATCTGTCTAAATTTGAATGCTGGAGAATACACCTGAACATTCATATTCAGGAGTGTTCCTATACACCTATATATTCGGAGGAGGGGGGGGGGGGGCGCGCTGCGGCCGTATTAGCCTAGGGCGGCCAGAACCCTTAATCAGGCCCTGATGGTGGTGGAAGGGAGCAGGGGAATAGTGAAAAAACGATCTGCAGGGGCAGAAAATGTAAATCTGAGTCTTGATGTAATGTGAAATATTCAAAAGTAGAGTTTTGACAAATCTATCATCTGGATTGGGATGACTCAGTCATCTCTATTTGAGATCTGTGAAACATAATCTATGTGGTTAACATAAGAAATTTTAAGAACAATGTTTTACTTATGTAATTTTTTGTTCTACAAATCTGACCTATTACATAGTATTTTTATGATTTAATAGAACACATTTTCCTATACTGTTACATGCCTAAATAACGGCAACTATAATACAACAATCTGTTACATCTACAGTAAGATTTGTTTCTATCCATTTTATTAATGTAGTATAAACAGTGTTTACAGCTATGTTTGCATCTTTAGAATTAAGAGGTCAATGAAAATGACAGATATTTTTAACAAGAACTTATAGGTAATAAAACGGCTCAGCCACAAAGACCTTGTTCAGCTAATCTTGTGTCTATTTAGATAATCTTGACTCCCTTTAGCTGTCATAATATATTTTGCAATTAAATCTGAGTAAATTTGCATTTTAAACATATTGCTGTTCCTTGACTGCAAGTGGTTCATTGTAGTTTATAAGATTGTCTCATTTCCATAATGCTCACATTGACAGAAATAAAACCAAATAATTCAGCCCAGACTATACAAAGCAGCATATACAAAAAAGGGTCCCTTTGAATAAAACAGGGCGCATATTTTTTCTAGTAACGACTGTTTCAGTGCGATAATAACCATAATGACATTTATTAAAGTATCTAGTTAACTGGTTTACTGGTGCATTTCTAAAAGCGTATTATGATCTTTTGTGCTCAGTTAATACAGATACTATTACAGTGTTAATTTATTGACTGATACAAAGTGCTGACAGGTCAAATGGCATCGTTTTAACCTAGCAATTCACATAACTGACACTTACATCTAAAGAAGAACTTTACCCAAAAGTTAAAATCTAGCAATAAGTGGAGTTTACAAATATTAAACCCAGTGTTTTACTTAACTGTGATGCACTGTTCACCTGATCTGCAAGGTCCGTGATTATTTTACACTCATATTCACTTTATTTCAAATTTTGTTGAAGTTCCTTTTTTACTGCCAGTCATCTGCATGTGCTAAATAGGCATGCTTGGCAGGGGCAAGAGGATCCAGCAGGCCAGTCTTGTATAAGATGCCATGGTCCGGTCACCAGTAGGTATCTTAATTAATTTAAAAGAAAAAAGGTGAGCGACTGCCTTAATCTCTCCCCTTCTCGCCTTGTGTTTTGAAGTTAGAGGCCAAGCAGTCTATTGCTACAATGCATAGACACCCACACCCTCTCTGGCAGCTCTCTCATCTTACAGGACGTGGTACAATCTCCCTCATCCTCAGCTACTATAGACTGTGTGCTGCAACACTAGGGACAGTGCGCACTGTGTGGCACCAACACTGTGTGGCACCAACATGATATGTGATCCACTTTGAGTATACAAAAAGGATCAGCAATAGCCTGGGAGAGTGGAGGAGGGATGTATGATTGTGATTGAAGGGAATTAATTATGTGAATGAAGAAGTTATTAGCATGAGGGAGTTTCTTCTTGAGAATGAGAAAGTTAGTTTTGATGATTGAACTTGATTATGAGGGTGTGGGGAGTAATGAATATAAGTACAGATGCTCGGGCTTGGTTTTCTGAAAACCTAAGCCACCCGAACTTAGGGGATCCGAGTAGGCTCGTGAGCCAGCTCTGTACTTTCGCGCGTCCTCCAATCTGAATGGAGGCAAAATGTGCATTGTCGGACCTCGCCAGTTTTGGAGTCCATAAATACCTCCCTCCCCAGAAGATCCAGCGCCATTGCTCACACAGAAACAGGGGTAGTAGTGTTCTCGTCACTTTCCATTCTCCAGTGACATTGTTCAGTGCCAGTGCTCACACAGAAACAGGGGTAGCAGGGTTCTTGTCACTCTCCAGTCTCCAGTGCCATTGCTCATACAGAAACAGGAGGGGTAGCAGTGTTCTTGTCACTTGACAAAAATTGACTGGCAATGACTGGAAATTGAAGTTATTTAGGTTAATAATAATGTAGGAACAAAAATAAAAAGCCAAGTTATGTGATTTTAGCAAAATAAAGAGGGATTTTAGAAAAAAAATAGGGCTCCAAAACCAAAACACGTGAGGGAGGTTTTGCCAAAACTAAAACACGAAGTTAATCAAGATCCAAAACCAAAACCAAAACACGGGGATCAGTGAAAATCTCTAATTAGAAGGGATTTAATTATGATGAAGGAGATGTTTTGATCTGGGTGATCATTGAGGGTGGATGATGTATATGAACAGAATTAATTGGTCATATGGGGGTTACTTATTTATAGGGGGGAGGGAGTGAATGATTTTGCATGGGTTAATGATATTGAAAGGATTATTATGACAAGGGTAGAGTAGTAAATTATTTTGAGAAAAGAGTTAACTAATGATGAGGAAGATGATGAAAGAGTTAATATTTATAACGAGTTTAATTATAATGTAGAGTCCGCAGTGCTGTTCAGAGAGCATGCAGTAAATTAGTCCATGACATAACATGACAATACAATATAAGCAAATCAGTACAATAAGCAACAAAAAAATAACCAAACCAACAGCAATAAAGTGCTAGACAAGGTATAACCTCTCACTATAAATTGAGGAGAGTGACATATGAAATGGTGTAATAAGCCTGTACCTAGGAGGATGGGTGCAACAAATAGAAACAGAGCAACTGATTGGGGAAATGAGAGGAGACAACTATGTGCTGGTTGGCATTGTTAATGAAAGGAGGAAATGAGTTTTTGAAGATTGAAATAAAGAGTAGAGGGGCACACAAACTGTGAAGACACAAAGGTGGCGAGTCAGTGTGATGGGGCAGAGCTGGTATGCTTTGGTGAAAAAGTATGTTTTTAGAACACATTTAAAGTGTTGGAGAGAGGTGGAGAGTGTGATAGAGAGTGAGTTGCAGGCATGTGGACAGCGTGGGGGAAGACATTCATATTTGTCTTCCCCCATACAGAACCAGGCATTAAATAATAAACTATAAAAGCTGACTTTACATAGTCTTTTAAAAAGTTTGGTAAACTGGCACCAGGTTGTCAACCGGGCAAGATCCCTAGTGTAAATTATTCCTGGTTGCTGTAATATATCTTATCTGAAAAACCATATAGGTATTCATATATTTGATACTATATAAAACTTTTGTTTCAAACTCCATCCTTTTCGGATTGCCTCTTTAATAAAGAAAGTCCTTTAAGAAATTAACTTACAGAACCAAAGTATTTTGGCTTTTAGGCATATTTATTTAAGAAATATTTGAAATGTGGATAAATTATGCTTTAGGGAAACAGTATACAAGGGGGTATATTGATTAAACTGCGGGTTTGAAAAAGTGGAGATGTTGCCTATAAAAACCAATCAGATTCTAGCTTTTATTTATTTAGTGCATTCTACAAATGACAGCTAGAATCTGGTTGCTATAGGCAACATCTCCAATTTTTCAAACCAGCAGTTTAGTAAATATACCCCAAGATGTCAACAAGGTATAGGTATAACATGCCAGAGCATGTTCTTCAAAAACAAAAAATTGATTATTTTATAGCCTCAGACTAAAAGACAGGGTAAAGAAGCAGTGAAAATCAGTGCTCACTCTGAATGCATTAAATGCTGCAATATTTGCTGGACATATATGTAATTGCACCAAGACTTCGTTCGGGTTTCAGTTGGCCACGCCATTTGCATGCTGGCCATAGAAACATAAAATTTGACGGCAGATAAGAACTGCTTGGCCCATCTAGTCTGCCCAATTTTTATTCCATGGTAACCTCAAATCTTATTTGGTCCTTTATTCTTTGTAAGGATATCATTATGTCTATCACAAACATGTCTAAATTGCTCTACTTTATTAGCCCCAACCACCTCTGGTGGGAGGCTATTCCACTTATCTACTACCATTTCTTAAAAGTAGTTTACTTAGATTTCCTCTGAACCTACTTCCCTCCAGTTTCAATGCATGTTCTCGTGTTCTAATATTTCTCTTCCTTTGAAGAATGTTTCACTACTGTACCATGTTCAAGCCCTTGATATAGTTGAAAGTTTCCCTTGTCGGATCCAAACTATATATATTAAGATCTTTTAGTCTTTCTGGGTATGTTTTGTGCTGTATGCCATGCACCATTTTAGTTGCCCTTCTTTGTACAGTCTCTAATGTATTTATGTCCTTCTGAACTCCAGAATTGAACACAATATTCTAGTTTAGAGTGTACCTATACAGTGGCATTATTACTTATTTCTTTCTGCTATGCTCTGTATGAAATGCATGGAAACCTCCTCTAAAAATGTTGTGTTGGCCCCTGAGTGATGAGTACATTTTCTAGCGAACATACTATGAATATCACGCTCTGTGGAATGCTTTTTTAATGTGATCTATAAGCTTAAGGCTCTTCGTTTACTATTAACAATCCAACAAGCTTGCCTTTTTATAGATCTGACGGTACATTACTGTAAAAAAGTGAATGTACTGAAAGTACACATCAATTTTGAAAAAGTTTAGTGACCTACTAACTGTCACAAGCCGCGGCAGCTCCGTGCACCACCGCGACTCGCTTCTTCCACTGCCCCCACGTCCCGGCCGTCGTTATGACGACCGGGACGTCACTTCCGCATTGTCCCAGCCATTGCGAAGGGAACGGTCGGGACGCTCTTTGTATGCAGTGTCGCGTCCCGGCATCTAGGGCAGCCGGGCGCGTGCGCAAATTAGTGTAATTAGCCCCAGGTGGCTAATTATTTCCCTGTGGCTGAAGCATTTTCATTGGGCCATACTCATATATAAGGCAGGAAGAGGCAAGCCCTCCCTGCCGGTTATAGTCCCTGCTTTGCTGCATACTACTCTGCTATGTCCTTTGCTTTCTGTTACCGTTTATATTCTGATTATAGTTGCCGACCCTTGCCTGGATACTGACTATGATTGATTGCTTGTGACCCTTGACCTATCGCCTGGATACTGACTACGATTGATTGCTTGTGCCCCTTGATCTATTGCCTGGACTCTTACGCTGCTGTTTTGCCTGTGACCCATTTGACCCCGGCTTGGACCTTGACATTATCATTTCGCTGACACCCTCCAGCCTCAGCTGAAATTATCACTCCACCGCTGCATTCATCAGCGCTTCGTTCTCACGGTATCAGCTCCTACTACTAGGGTACAAGACCTGGGGGCATCAGAGTACATGTAAGCGCATCTAGCTCTACCGGTAAAGCGGTTCCTATAGGTGAAGACCTCTGAAGCGGTTCTAGGAGCTGATACCTGGGGCGTGAGCCGTAACACTAACCAATTTATTTGTCTTAGCAATAAATTGATGTATACTAATTCTATCACAATTTGTAATTATTGCTACAATGTATTTAGGATTTTTTTTAAGATTGCAGAAATTTGTTAGACGTCAAATAAGCTTGTCATGGGGTGTTATGAAAACAATGTTTATAATATAATTATAGTATGTGTGAGAAATTTGCATATAATATTATCCTAATGAAGTGTTGAAACATCCCAACAGGATCACATTGTTTTAGTGTTAAAT
>NW_027447953.1:0-20124 GCF_038048845.1 Mixophyes fleayi | reverse complement strand
TCTTGTTCTTAGCGGCTGGTTTGAAGGTTATAATTAATTCAAAACGGGAAAAGAAAAGAGACCATCTTGCTTGACGAGGGTTCAAGCATTGAGCAGATTGCAAATATGACAAGTTCTTATGATCCGTGAAGATCGTCACCGGATGGCGAGCTCCTTCCAACAAGTATCTCCATTCCTCCAATGCAGCTTTGATGGCCAGCAACTCCTTGTCCCCGATAGTATAGTTTTTCTCTGCGGGCAGAAGACCCCGAGAATAGAAGGCACAAGGATGTAATTTTTGTTGCTCCGAGCGTTGGGAGAGAATGGCTCCTAAGCCCACATTAGAGGCATCTACTTCTAGGAAGAAGGGAAGTGTCACATCAGGCTGTCGAAGAATGGGAGCAGACGAGAAGGACTCTTTGAGAATTTGAAAGGCTTGGAGAGCCTCAGATGACCATTGCTTAGTATTAGCCCCTTTCCGAGTTAGGGCCACAATAGGAGATGCAATGGATGAAAAGTCTTGAATGAAGCGTCTATAGTAATTGGCAAAACCTAAAAAACGCTGGATGGCACGAAGAGTAGTTGGCTGAGGCCAATGTAGTACAGCATTTACTTTGTCTGGATCCATCTTCAGGCCAACTCCGGAAACTATATACCCCAAGAATGGAATCTGGGGTAATTCGAATGAACATTTTTCCAATTTACAGAACAATGAGTTTTTCCGTAGTCTGGAGAGGACCTCTGCCACATGTTGGTGATGAGAAGGCAGGTCCTGTGAGAAGATCAATATGTCGTCCAGGTAGACAACGACACATACATATAATAAGTCCCGAAAGATCTCATTGATGAAACCCTGGAAAACAGCGGGGGCATTACACAGCCCGAAGGGCATTACTAAATATTCGTAATGCCCATCTCTGGTGTTGAACGCGGTCTTCCATTCGTCACCGGAACGGATTCTAATTAAATTGTAGGCACCACGAAGATCCAACTTAGTAAATATCCGAGCTCCCTTGATGCGATCAAATAGCTCAGTGATCAGCGGAATGGGATACCGATTCTTGATAGTAATGGCGTTGAGTCCACGAAAATCTATACAAGGGCGTAATGATCCATCCTTCTTTTTGACGAAGAAGAACCCAGCTCCAGCGGGAGAGGTGGAAGGTCGAATGAAGCCGCGCTGGAGATTCTCCTGTATGTACTCAGATGTGGCTTGAGTTTCAGGTAACGAGAGAGGATAGACCCGGCCCCTGGGAGGAGTCTTGCCAGGTAGAAGGTCGATCGGACAATCCCAAGAACGATGAGGAGGAAGACGTTCAGACTGAGCTTTATCAAACACATCGGCAAATGAAGCATACTGAGGAGGGAGTCCCGGGGAGGAATATGCGATGGAAGATTGCTGTACTTTAAGAGGAATAACTTGAGAAAGACAACGCTGGTGACATTCAGACCCCCAAGACATAACTTGAGGAGTGCGCCAGTCAATCTGGGGAGAGTGACACTGAAGCCATGGAAGGCCTAAGACAATCGGACTTGTCGTAACTGGAAGAATTAAAAACGAAATTTCTTCATGGTGTAGTGCACCAATCTGAAGGGTTACTGGAGACGTACTCTGGGTGATGAGACCGTTGATGAGACGTGATCCATCTATAGCCGTCACAGTAATGGGTGTTTCTAAAGTGATCACTGGTAGGGACCATTGATTCACTAGTGATTTAGAAATGAAATTTCCTGCTGCTCCGGAATCAATCAATGCCTGGGACTCAAAGGATTTGGTAGCAAAGGAGATCGTAACCTCAAAAGCGCAGACTTTAGATTTCATAAACGATGGAGAGGACTCCAGGGACCCTAACTTCACCTCTCCAGAACTAGTTAGGGCCTGGCATTTCCCGATCTCTTAGGGCAAGAGCTGAGCATATGCGTGGAATCAGCACAATAGATACAGAGTCTATTCTTTACTCTTCGTCTCCTCTCCTCTGAAGATAATTTGGAACGTCCTATCTCCATGGGAATCACAGAGGATGGAGCTGGACGAAATTGAGGGTTTGAACGAAGAGGTGCTTTGACAGCCGTTGTTTTCTCAGACTCTCTTTCACGAAATCTCATATCTACACGATGGCAAAGAGAGATCAAATCTTCTAGTGACGAAGGAAGCTCTTGGGTAGTCAGTGCATCTTTAATTTTATCGGAGAGCCCCTGCCAGAAGGCGGCAACTAATGCTTCAGTGTTCCACTGAAGTTCAGAGGCTAGGATCCTAAATTGAATGACATACTGTCCTACTGTATGGGAGCCTTGTCGCAAACGAAGAATGCTGGAAGCAGCGGAAGTCACACGACCTGGTTCATCGAACACACTTCGGAACGTGGAAATGAATTTGGCACTATCTTGTAGAATTGGATCGTTTCTCTCCCACAGAGGGGAGGCCCAAGCCAGGGCTTGTCCAGAAAACAATGAGATAAGATAGGCCACTCTGGAACGATGGGTAGAAAAATTTTGAGGTTGGAGTTCAAAATGGACTGAACATTGGTTAAGGAAACCTCTACAAGTTTTGGGGTCCCCGTCATATTTTGACGGAGTAGGCAGGTGAAGCGTAGGAGCTGTAGACACCTGGGATGGCACTGGGGAAACGGAGGCAAGCACAGGAGCTTCAATATTAGCTGTAACAGTCTGTCCAGATGTTCCTTGGGAGGTTAACGATTGGTAACATTGAAGTAACAGCTGTTGGCGAGCATCCTGTTGCTCCACACGGCTGACCAGATGCTGCAGCATCTCCTTAGCGGTAGGTTCCGTATCTGGGTCTGTCATGGCCTGATCTTACTGTCACGGGCACTAGGAGTCTTTACCCAGGGATCACCAGGTGATAGGCTTACCAGAGCAGTATAGGTGGTAATATGGTACTCTGGTAGCAGGGTGATCACGGAACAGGAAATAGCAGGTGATGAGATGCTCAGGAAAGTCTATGACTAGCAGCACTGGCAATATGGAGGTAGTAATACACGAGGAACTGTATGGACAAAGGACACGTGAAGGTAGTCAGTGGTCTGCGGTAGCAAGTTGTACCACTGCTATAGTGAGGAGGAATGTCCAACAGAAACGAGGGGGTGATGAGAGTCAGCGGTCTGCAGATAGCAAGTTGTACCGCTGTCTGAGTGAAGGAGTGGAATCCAAGTGGAGGTATCCGGGTAGTCAGTGGTCTGCGATAGCAAGTTGTACCACTGCTATGTGAGAGGATACTGGAACAGGTGATACAGGAAACAGGGATCAGTGGTCTGCCTTCAGCAAGTTGTACCACTGAATATATATGTGAGGAGGTGCACGGGGAGAGACTGCAACACAAGATATACACGGGCACCTTGACTTTGAACCACAGTGATATGCACAATATAAATGTATAGATGACTGAACAATACTGCCAATATAGAAAGTCTCTTGAAGTAGTCCAGCATAAGATAACACAGTCAATGATGGCAATAGACTCAGCGGATAGCACACTCCAGAGGAGAACCAACACAGTCCAGCAAGGTATGCAATACACAGCACAGTCAATGAGAAGTATGCATACCGTGGTTCAGGAGGCAGTCAGACAGGAGTGCAGAGATACCTGAACGGCAGGAGGCCGGCAGGATGCGAAGTCCCTGGATGGGTGAAGCGGTGGTCTAGTAGGTGCAGCGCACGGGTAGGTAGACCAGCAGGGAACACAGGAAAGCGTGGAGAGCGGATCAGCAGTAGATGGATGAGTAGTGCTGAGGAGTAGCAGCAGCGGGTCTCTGCGGGAACACGGAGGTAGCCAATAGCAACCAGCAGGTGCAGTAACGATGGGACACGGGAGAGCAGAGTTGAACAGGCACTGTTGATCACGGAGAATAGCGGGTAGCAATAGTGGAGGCAGACTCAAGGAAACACGGGAGCGTTGACAAGGACTGAAGACTGAAGCGCACAGAGGCAGCGGATAGGAATCAGCCAAACAGTCACGATGAAACACAGACGGGTTGCAGGTTGAAGACTGTAGTGCACGGAGGCAGCGGATAGGAATCAGCTAGCAGTCACGATGATGAAACACAGACGAGTTGCAGGTTGAAGACTGTAGTGCACGGAGGCAGCGGATAGGAATCAGCTAGCAGTCACGATGATGAAACACAGACGAGTTGCAGGTTGAAGACTGTAGTGCACGGAGGCAGCGGATAGGCATCAGCTAACAGTCCCAATAATAAATGGTAGAGTAGAAGTGGTTAGAAGACTGTAGTGCACGGAGGCAGCGGATAGGAATCAGCTCACAGTCACGATGATACAGTAGATGGTAGAAGTGGTATGGGAACCACAGTAGGAGAAGTGGTTTGAAGACTGTAGTGCACGGAGGCAGCGGATAGGAATCAGCTCACAGTCACGATGATACAGTAGATGGTAGAAGTGGTATGGGAACCACAGTAGTAGAAGTGGTTTGGAAACCACAGAGGTAGAAGTGGTTTGGAAACCACAGGAATCAGCTGGGCTGAATAAACGAGGAAACACAGGAACACCTTCAGAGACTCATGGGGAATGAGACTCCAAGATCAGGCAACGTGGTGTTGACCACAGGTGCTTAATATAGGGAGGTTGCCTGATCTGCCAATTAAGTTAAAGGAACATACACTGAAGGTTTGGAAAGGGCTGCGCATGCGCAGTCCCTCAGGATAGAGGACGTCCACGGTTCCTAATAGTCCGGGAAGAAGCACTCACAGTCCGGTGAGTGACAGTACCCCCCCTTTTAAAGGTGGGCACAGAACGCCTGGAACCGGGCTTGTCCGGATTTTTGGAATAAAACTTCTTCAGAAGGGCAGGAGCATTAAGATCTTCAGCTTTGATCCATGAACGCTCTTCAGGACCAAAGCCCTTCCAATGAACGAGGAAACGGAGGACTCCTCGCGAAATTTTTGCATCCAATACCTCAGTAATCTCGAAATCCTCCTCCTGATGAACTTGAACTGGCTGCGGTGCTGAGGGAGGAGTCGAGAAACGATTGATAATAAGAGGTTTGAGTAAGGACACATGGAAGGCATTGGAAATCCGAAGATTCTTAGGAAGAAGAAGTTTAACACATACTGGATTGATAACTTGAATGATCCTATATGGACCAATAAAACGAGGGGCGAATTTCATAGATGGAACCTTCAAACGAATATTTTTGGTAGATAACCAAACCCGATCTCCAATTTTTAGTGGTGGAATAGCCCGCCTCTTCTTATCTGCGAAAGACTTATATTTGTTAGATGTCTTCTTTAAACAGGTTTTGACCTGAGACCAGATATTTTTGAAGGTCTGACAAGCAGTCTCCACAGCAGGAACTTGGGTGGGTGGGAGGGCAGGAAATTCCGGAAAAGACGGATGGTGACCGTAAACCACAAAGAATGGAGTTTTGGATGATGACTCATGGTACATGTTGTTATGGGCGAATTCAGCCCAAGGGAGCAATTCTACCCAGTTGTCTTGGTTGGCTGAAGAGAACATCCTAATAAAAGTCTCAAGATCTTGATTGACTCGTTCCGTTTGTCCGTTAGATTGCGGATGGTACGATGATGAGAGTGCTAATCGTATGCCCAAGGTTTTACAAAGGGCCCGCCAGAATCTGGAAACGAATTGTACTCCTCTATCTGACACAATCTCAGACGGACATCCATGGATGCGGAAGATTTCTTTAATGAAATGTTCAGCCAGAGTAGACGAGGAAGGTAAACCGGACTGAGGGACGAAATGAGCCATCTTCGAAAATCTGTCTACCACTACCCAAATAGTATTGTGATTCTTACTTGGTGGCAAATCAGTAACGAAATCCATACTAATATGGGTCCAAGGTTTGGACGGAATGGGTAGTGGTCGCAGCAACCCTGCTGGAGTTCTGCGGGAGGATTTGAACTGAGAACATAAATCACAGGAAGCAATAAACTCTTTGACGTCTCTCCTCATTGAAGGCCACCAGTAACTTCGAGAGAGAATCTCAAAGGTCTTGTGTTCACCGGCGTGTCCGGAAAAACGAGAGGCATGGAACCACGAAAGGATTTTCCTCCTCAGAGTAGGAGGCACGAGGGTCTTCCCAAATGGTAGCATTTTGGTGGATGAAGCAGCCAGAGAAATACATTTGGGGTCTAGAATAGCATGGTTGGGAACCTCTTCTACATCAGAGGACGTCACCAAAGCTCGAGATAGAGCGTCAGCTTTCTTGTTCTTAGCGGCTGGTTTGAAGGTTATAATTAATTCAAAACGGGAAAAGAAAAGAGACCATCTTGCTTGACGAGGGTTCAAGCATTGAGCAGATTGCAAATATGACAAGTTCTTATGATCCGTGAAGATCGTCACCGGATGGCGAGCTCCTTCCAACAAGTATCTCCATTCCTCCAATGCAGCTTTGATGGCCAGCAACTCCTTGTCCCCGATAGTATAGTTTTTCTCTGCGGGCAGAAGACCCCGAGAATAGAAGGCACAAGGATGTAATTTTTGTTGCTCCGAGCGTTGGGAGAGAATGGCTCCTAAGCCCACATTAGAGGCATCTACTTCTAGGAAGAAGGGAAGTGTCACATCAGGCTGTCGAAGAATGGGAGCAGACGAGAAGGACTCTTTGAGAATTTGAAAGGCTTGGAGAGCCTCAGATGACCATTGCTTAGTATTAGCCCCTTTCCGAGTTAGGGCCACAATAGGAGATGCAATGGATGAAAAGTCTTGAATGAAGCGTCTATAGTAATTGGCAAAACCTAAAAAACGCTGGATGGCACGAAGAGTAGTTGGCTGAGGCCAATGTAGTACAGCATTTACTTTGTCTGGATCCATCTTCAGGCCAACTCCGGAAACTATATACCCCAAGAATGGAATCTGGGGTAATTCGAATGAACATTTTTCCAATTTACAGAACAATGAGTTTTTCCGTAGTCTGGAGAGGACCTCTGCCACATGTTGGTGATGAGAAGGCAGGTCCTGTGAGAAGATCAATATGTCGTCCAGGTAGACAACGACACATACATATAATAAGTCCCGAAAGATCTCATTGATGAAACCCTGGAAAACAGCGGGGGCATTACACAGCCCGAAGGGCATTACTAAATATTCGTAATGCCCATCTCTGGTGTTGAACGCGGTCTTCCATTCGTCACCGGAACGGATTCTAATTAAATTGTAGGCACCACGAAGATCCAACTTAGTAAATATCCGAGCTCCCTTGATGCGATCAAATAGCTCAGTGATCAGCGGAATGGGATACCGATTCTTGATAGTAATGGCGTTGAGTCCACGAAAATCTATACAAGGGCGTAATGATCCATCCTTCTTTTTGACGAAGAAGAACCCAGCTCCAGCGGGAGAGGTGGAAGGTCGAATGAAGCCGCGCTGGAGATTCTCCTGTATGTACTCAGATGTGGCTTGAGTTTCAGGTAACGAGAGAGGATAGACCCGGCCCCTGGGAGGAGTCTTGCCAGGTAGAAGGTCGATCGGACAATCCCAAGAACGATGAGGAGGAAGACGTTCAGACTGAGCTTTATCAAACACATCGGCAAATGAAGCATACTGAGGAGGGAGTCCCGGGGAGGAATATGCGATGGAAGATTGCTGTACTTTAAGAGGAATAACTTGAGAAAGACAACGCTGGTGACATTCAGACCCCCAAGACATAACTTGAGGAGTGCGCCAGTCAATCTGGGGAGAGTGACACTGAAGCCATGGAAGGCCTAAGACAATCGGACTTGTCGTAACTGGAAGAATTAAAAACGAAATTTCTTCATGGTGTAGTGCACCAATCTGAAGGGTTACTGGAGACGTACTCTGGGTGATGAGACCGTTGATGAGACGTGATCCATCTATAGCCGTCACAGTAATGGGTGTTTTTAAAGTGATCACTGGTAGGGACCATTGATTCACTAGTGATTTAGAAATGAAATTTCCTGCTGCTCCGGAATCAATCAATGCCTGGGACTCAAAGGATTTGGTAGCAAAGGAGATCGTAACCTCAAAAGCGCAGACTTTAGATTTCATAAACGATGGAGAGGACTCCAGGGACCCTAACTTCACCTCTCCAGAACTAGTTAGGGCCTGGCATTTCCCGATCTCTTAGGGCAAGAGCTGAGCATATGCGTGGAATCAGCACAATAGATACAGAGTCTATTCTTTACTCTTCGTCTCCTCTCCTCTGAAGATAATTTGGAACGTCCTATCTCCATGGGAATCACAGAGGATGGAGCTGGACGAAATTGAGGGTTTGAACGAAGAGGTGCTTTGACAGCCGTTGTTTTCTCAGACTCTCTTTCACGAAATCTCATATCTACACGATGGCAAAGAGAGATCAAATCTTCTAGTGACGAAGGAAGCTCTTGGGTAGTCAGTGCATCTTTAATTTTATCGGAGAGCCCCTGCCAGAAGGCGGCAACTAATGCTTCAGTGTTCCACTGAAGTTCAGAGGCTAGGATCCTAAATTGAATGACATACTGTCCTACTGTATGGGAGCCTTGTCGCAAACGAAGAATGCTGGAAGCAGCGGAAGTCACACGACCTGGTTCATCGAACACACTTCGGAACGTGGAAATGAATTTGGCACTATCTTGTAGAATTGGATCGTTTCTCTCCCACAGAGGGGAGGCCCAAGCCAGGGCTTGTCCAGAAAACAATGAGATAAGATAGGCCACTCTGGAACGATGGGTAGAAAAATTTTGAGGTTGGAGTTCAAAATGGACTGAACATTGGTTAAGGAAACCTCTACAAGTTTTGGGGTCCCCGTCATATTTTGACGGAGTAGGCAGGTGAAGCGTAGGAGCTGTAGACACCTGGGATGGCACTGGGGAAACGGAGGCAAGCACAGGAGCTTCAATATTAGCTGTAACAGTCTGTCCAGATGTTCCTTGGGAGGTTAACGATTGGTAACATTGAAGTAACAGCTGTTGGCGAGCATCCTGTTGCTCCACACGGCTGACCAGATGCTGCAGCATCTCCTTAGCGGTAGGTTCCGTATCTGGGTCTGTCATGGCCTGATCTTACTGTCACGGGCACTAGGAGTCTTTACCCAGGGATCACCAGGTGATAGGCTTACCAGAGCAGTATAGGTGGTAATATGGTACTCTGGTAGCAGGGTGATCACGGAACAGGAAATAGCAGGTGATGAGATGCTCAGGAAAGTCTATGACTAGCAGCACTGGCAATATGGAGGTAGTAATACACGAGGAACTGTATGGACAAAGGACACGTGAAGGTAGTCAGTGGTCTGCGGTAGCAAGTTGTACCACTGCTATAGTGAGGAGGAATGTCCAACAGAAACGAGGGGGTGATGAGAGTCAGCGGTCTGCAGATAGCAAGTTGTACCGCTGTCTGAGTGAAGGAGTGGAATCCAAGTGGAGGTATCCGGGTAGTCAGTGGTCTGCGATAGCAAGTTGTACCACTGCTATGTGAGAGGATACTGGAACAGGTGATACAGGAAACAGGGATCAGTGGTCTGCCTTCAGCAAGTTGTACCACTGAATATATATGTGAGGAGGTGCACGGGGAGAGACTGCAACACAAGATATACACGGGCACCTTGACTTTGAACCACAGTGATATGCACAATATAAATGTATAGATGACTGAACAATACTGCCAATATAGAAAGTCTCTTGAAGTAGTCCAGCATAAGATAACACAGTCAATGATGGCAATAGACTCAGCGGATAGCACACTCCAGAGGAGAACCAACACAGTCCAGCAAGGTATGCAATACACAGCACAGTCAATGAGAAGTATGCATACCGTGGTTCAGGAGGCAGTCAGACAGGAGTGCAGAGATACCTGAACGGCAGGAGGCCGGCAGGATGCGAAGTCCCTGGATGGGTGAAGCGGTGGTCTAGTAGGTGCAGCGCACGGGTAGGTAGACCAGCAGGGAACACAGGAAAGCGTGGAGAGCGGATCAGCAGTAGATGGATGAGTAGTGCTGAGGAGTAGCAGCAGCGGGTCTCTGCGGGAACACGGAGGTAGCCAATAGCAACCAGCAGGTGCAGTAACGATGGGACACGGGAGAGCAGAGTTGAACAGGCACTGTTGATCACGGAGAATAGCGGGTAGCAATAGTGGAGGCAGACTCAAGGAAACACGGGAGCGTTGACAAGGACTGAAGACTGAAGCGCACAGAGGCAGCGGATAGGAATCAGCCAAACAGTCACGATGAAACACAGACGGGTTGCAGGTTGAAGACTGTAGTGCACGGAGGCAGCGGATAGGAATCAGCTAGCAGTCACGATGATGAAACACAGACGAGTTGCAGGTTGAAGACTGTAGTGCACGGAGGCAGCGGATAGGAATCAGCTAGCAGTCACGATGATGAAACACAGACGAGTTGCAGGTTGAAGACTGTAGTGCACGGAGGCAGCGGATAGGAATCAGCTAGCAGTCACGATGATGAAACACAGACGAGTTGCAGGTTGAAGACTGTAGTGCACGGAGGCAGCGGATAGGAATCAGCTAGCAGTCACGATGATGAAACACAGACGAGTTGCAGGTTGAAGACTGTAGTGCACGGAGGCAGCGGATAGGCATCAGCTAACAGTCCCAATAATAAATGGTAGAGTAGAAGTGGTTAGAAGACTGTAGTGCACGGAGGCAGCGGATAGGAATCAGCTCACAGTCACGATGATACAGTAGATGGTAGAAGTGGTATGGGAACCACAGTAGGAGAAGTGGTTTGAAGACTGTAGTGCACGGAGGCAGCGGATAGGAATCAGCTCACAGTCACGATGATACAGTAGATGGTAGAAGTGGTATGGGAACCACAGTAGTAGAAGTGGTTTGGAAACCACAGAGGTAGAAGTGGTTTGGAAACCACAGGAATCAGCTGGGCTGAATAAACGAGGAAACACAGGAACACCTTCAGAGACTCATGGGGAATGAGACTCCAAGATCAGGCAACGTGGTGTTGACCACAGGTGCTTAATATAGGGAGGTTGCCTGATCTGCCAATTAAGTTAAAGGAACATACACTGAAGGTTTGGAAAGGGCTGCGCATGCGCAGTCCCTCAGGATAGAGGACGTCCACGGTTCCTAATAGTCCGGGAAGAAGCACTCACAGTCCGGTGAGTGACAGTACCCCCCCTTTTAAAGGTGGGCACAGAACGCCTGGAACCGGGCTTGTCCGGATTTTTGGAATAAAACTTCTTCAGAAGGGCAGGAGCATTAAGATCTTCAGCTTTGATCCATGAACGCTCTTCAGGACCAAAGCCCTTCCAATGAACGAGGAAACGGAGGACTCCTCGCGAAATTTTTGCATCCAATACCTCAGTAATCTCGAAATCCTCCTCCTGATGAACTTGAACTGGCTGCGGTGCTGAGGGAGGAGTCGAGAAACGATTGATAATAAGAGGTTTGAGTAAGGACACATGGAAGGCATTGGAAATCCGAAGATTCTTAGGAAGAAGAAGTTTAACACATACTGGATTGATAACTTGAATGATCCTATATGGACCAATAAAACGAGGGGCGAATTTCATAGATGGAACCTTCAAACGAATATTTTTGGTAGATAACCAAACCCGATCTCCAATTTTTAGTGGTGGAATAGCCCGCCTCTTCTTATCTGCGAAAGACTTATATTTGTTAGATGTCTTCTTTAAACAGGTTTTGACCTGAGACCAGATATTTTTGAAGGTCTGACAAGCAGTCTCCACAGCAGGAACTTGGGTGGGTGGGAGGGCAGGAAATTCCGGAAAAGACGGATGGTGACCGTAAACCACAAAGAATGGAGTTTTGGATGATGACTCATGGTACATGTTGTTATGGGCGAATTCAGCCCAAGGGAGCAATTCTACCCAGTTGTCTTGGTTGGCTGAAGAGAACATCCTAATAAAAGTCTCAAGATCTTGATTGACTCGTTCCGTTTGTCCGTTAGATTGCGGATGGTACGATGATGAGAGTGCTAATCGTATGCCCAAGGTTTTACAAAGGGCCCGCCAGAATCTGGAAACGAATTGTACTCCTCTATCTGACACAATCTCAGACGGACATCCATGGATGCGGAAGATTTCTTTAATGAAATGTTCAGCCAGAGTAGACGAGGAAGGTAAACCGGACTGAGGGACGAAATGAGCCATCTTCGAAAATCTGTCTACCACTACCCAAATAGTATTGTGATTCTTACTTGGTGGCAAATCAGTAACGAAATCCATACTAATATGGGTCCAAGGTTTGGACGGAATGGGTAGTGGTCGCAGCAACCCTGCTGGAGTTCTGCGGGAGGATTTGAACTGAGAACATAAATCACAGGAAGCAATAAACTCTTTGACGTCTCTCCTCATTGAAGGCCACCAGTAACTTCGAGAGAGAATCTCAAAGGTCTTGTGTTCACCGGCGTGTCCGGAAAAACGAGAGGCATGGAACCACGAAAGGATTTTTCTCCTCAGAGTAGGAGGCACGAGGGTCTTCCCAAATGGTAGCATTTTGGTGGATGAAGCAGCCAGAGAAATACATTTGGGGTCTAGAATAGCATGGTTGGGAACCTCTTCTACATCAGAGGACGTCACCAAAGCTCGAGATAGAGCGTCAGCTTTCTTGTTCTTAGCGGCTGGTTTGAAGGTTATAATTAATTCAAAACGGGAAAAGAAAAGAGACCATCTTGCTTGACGAGGGTTCAAGCATTGAGCAGATTGCAAATATGACAAGTTCTTATGATCCGTGAAGATCGTCACCGGATGGCGAGCTCCTTCCAACAAGTATCTCCATTCCTCCAATGCAGCTTTGATGGCCAGCAACTCCTTGTCCCCGATAGTATAGTTTTTCTCTGCGGGCAGAAGACCCCGAGAATAGAAGGCACAAGGATGTAATTTTTGTTGCTCCGAGCGTTGGGAGAGAATGGCTCCTAAGCCCACATTAGAGGCATCTACTTCTAGGAAGAAGGGAAGTGTCACATCAGGCTGTCGAAGAATGGGAGCAGACGAGAAGGACTCTTTGAGAATTTGAAAGGCTTGGAGAGCCTCAGATGACCATTGCTTAGTATTAGCCCCTTTCCGAGTTAGGGCCACAATAGGAGATGCAATGGATGAAAAGTCTTGAATGAAGCGTCTATAGTAATTGGCAAAACCTAAAAAACGCTGGATGGCACGAAGAGTAGTTGGCCGAGGCCAATGTAGTACAGCATTTACTTTGTCTGGATCCATCTTCAGGCCAACTCCGGAAACTATATACCCCAAGAATGGAATCTGGGGTAATTCGAATGAACATTTTTCCAATTTACAGAACAATGAGTTTTTCCGTAGTCTGGAGAGGACCTCTGCCACATGTTGGTGATGAGAAGGCAGGTCCTGTGAGAAGATCAATATGTCGTCCAGGTAGACAACGACACATACATATAATAAGTCCCGAAAGATCTCATTGATGAAACCCTGGAAAACAGCGGGGGCATTACACAGCCCGAAGGGCATTACTAAATATTCGTAATGCCCATCTCTGGTGTTGAACGCGGTCTTCCATTCGTCACCGGAACGGATTCTAATTAAATTGTAGGCACCACGAAGATCCAACTTAGTAAATATCCGAGCTCCCTTGATGCGATCAAATAGCTCAGTGATCAGCGGAATGGGATACCGATTCTTGATAGTAATGGCGTTGAGTCCACGAAAATCTATACAAGGGCGTAATGATCCATCCTTCTTTTTGACGAAGAAGAACCCAGCTCCAGCGGGAGAGGTGGAAGGTCGAATGAAGCCGCGCTGGAGATTCTCCTGTATGTACTCAGATGTGGCTTGAGTTTCAGGTAACGAGAGAGGATAGACCCGGACCCTGGGAGGAGTCTTGCCAGGTAGAAGGTCGATCGGACAATCCCAATGTCACTCACCGGACTGTGAGTGCTTCTTCCCGGACATTTAGGAACCGTGGCCGTCCTCCATCCTGAGGGACTGCGCATGCGCAGCCCTTTCTATACCTCCAGTGTATGTTCCTTTAACTTAATTGGCAGATCAGGCAACCTCCCTATATTAAGCACCTGTGGTCAACACCACGTTGCCTGATCTTGGAGTCTCATTCCCCATGAGTCTCTGAAGGTGTTCCTGTGTTTCCTTGTTTATTCAGCCCTGCTGATTCCTGTGGTTTCCAAACCACTTCTACCTCTGTGGTTTCCAAACCACTTCTGCTACTGTGGTTCCCATACCACTTCTACCATCTACTGTATCATCGTGACTGTGAGCTGATTCCTATCCGCTGCCTCCGTGCACTACAGTCTACTAATCACTTCAACTCTACCATGTATCATTGGGACTGTTAGCTGATGCCTATCCGCTGCCTCCGTGCATTACAGGCTTCAACCACATCCACTCACCTGTTCATGATTGTGACTGCCAGCTGATTCCTATCCGCTGCCTCCGTGCACTACAGTCTTCAACCTGCAACTCGTCTGTGTTTCATCATCGTGACTGCTAGCTGATTCCTACCCGCTGCCTCCGTGCACTACAGTCTTCAACCTGCAACCCGTCTGTGTTTCATTGTGACTGTTTAGCTGATTCCTATCCGCTGCCTCTGTGCGCTTCAGTCTTCAGTCCTTGTCTTTTCTACCGTGTTTCCTTGAGTCTGCTGCCACTATTGCTACCCGCTACTCTCCGTGATCGTCTGTTCCAGTTCAACTCTGCTCCGGTGTCCCATCGTTACTGCACCTGCTGGTTGCTATTGGTTACCTCCGTGTTCCCGCAGAGACCCGCTGCTGTTACTTCTCAGCGCTACTCATCCATCTACTGCTGATCCGCTCTCCACGCCTTCCTGTGTTCCCTGCTGGTCTACCTACCTGTGCGCTGCACCTGCTAGACCCCTGCTTCACCCATCCAGGGACTTGTATCCTGCTGGCCTCCTGCTCTTCAGGTATCTCTGCACTCCTGTCTGACTGCCTTCTCCTGAACCACGGTATGCATACTTCCCATTGACTGTGCTGTGTATTGCATACCTTGCTGGACTGTGTTGGTTCTCCTCTGGAGTGTACTATCCGCTGAGTCTATTGCCATCATTGACTGTGTTGGTTCTCCTCTGGAGTGTACTATCTGCTGACTCTACTGCCATCATTGACTGTGTTATCTCATGCCGGATTACTTCAAGAGACTTTCTATATTGGCAGTGTTGTTCAGTCATTTATACATTTATATTGTGCATATTACTGTGGATCAAAGTCAAGGTGCCCGTGTATATATTGTGTTGCAGTCTCTCCCCGTGCACCTCCTCACATATATATTCAGTAGTACAACTTGCTAGTGGCAGACCACTGACTCCCCGGATACCTCCACTTGGATTCCATTCCTTCACTCAGACAGCGGTACAACTTGCTATCCGCAGACCGCTGACTCTCATCACCTCCTCGTTTCTGTTGGACATTCCTCCTCACTATAGCAGTGGTACAACTTGCTACCGCAGACCACTGACTACCTTCACGTGTCCTTTGTCCATACAGTTCCTCGTGTATTACTACCTCCATATTGCCAGTGCTGCTAGTCATAGACTTTCCTGAGCATCTCATCATCTGCTATTTCCTGTTCCGTGATCACCCTGCTACCAGAGTACCATATTACCACCTATACTGCTCTGGTAAGCCTATCACCTGGTGATCCCTGGGTAAAGACTCCTAGTGCCCGTGACAGTAAGATCAGGCCATGACAGACCCAGATACGGAACCTACTGCTAAAGAGATGCTGCAGCATCTGGTCAGCCGTGTGGAGCAACAGGATGCTCGCCAACAGCTGTTACTTCAATGTTACCAATCGTTAACCTCCCAAGGAACATCTGGACAGACTGTTACAGCTAGTATTGAAGCTCCTGTACTTTCCTCCGTTTCCCCAGTGCCATCCCAGGTGTCTACAGCTCCTACGCTTCACCTGCCTACTCCGTCAAAATATGACGGGGACCCCAAAACTTGTAGAGGTTTCCTTAACCAATGTTCAGTCCATTTTGAACTCCAACCTCAAAATTTTTCTACCCATCGTTCCAGAGTGGCCTATCTTATCTCATTGTTTTCTGGACAAGCCCTGGCTTGGGCCTCCCCTCTGTGGGAAAGAAACGATCCAATTCTACAAGATAGTGCCAAATTCATTTCCACGTTCCGAAGTGTGTTCGATGAACCAGGTCGTGTGACCTCCGCTGCTTCCAGCATTCTTCGTTTGCGACAAGGCTCCCATACAGTAGGACAGTATGTCATTCAATTTAGGATCTTAGCCTCTGAACTTCAGTGGAACACTGAAGCATTAGTTGCCGCCTTCTGGCAGGGGCTCTCCGATAAAATTAAAGATGCACTGACTACCCAAGAGCTTCCTTCGTCACTAGAAGATTTGATCTCTCTTTGCCATCGTGTAGACATGAGATTTCGTGAAAGAGAATCTGAGAAAACAACTTCTGCTAAAGCACCTCTTCGTTTAAACCCTCAATTTCGTCCAGTTTCACCTTCTGTGATTCCCATGGAGATAGGACGTTCCAAATTATCTTTAGAAGAGAGGAAACGAAGAGTAAAGAATAGACTCTGTATCTATTGTGCTGATTCCACACATATACTCAGTTCTTGCCCTAAGAAATCGGGAAATGCCAGGCCCTAACTAGTTCTGGAGAGGTGAAGTTAGGGTCCCTGGAGTCCTCTCCATTGTCTATGAAATCTAAAGTCTGCGCTTTCGATGTTACGATTTCCTTTGCTACCAAATCCTTTGAGTCACAGGCATTGATTGATTCCGGAGCAGCAGGAAATTTCATTTCTAAATCACTAGTGAATCAATGGTCCCTACCAGTGATCACTTTAAAAACACCCATTACTGTGACGGCTATAGATGGATCACGTCTCATCAATGGTCTCATCACCCAGAGTACGTCTCCAGTAACCCTTCAGATTGGTGTACTACACCATGAAGAAATTTCGTTTTTAATTCTTCCTGTTACGACAAGTCCGATTGTCTTAGGCCTTCCATGGCTTCAATGTCACTCTCCCCAGATTGACTGGCGCACCCCTCAAGTTACGTCTTGGGGGCCTGAATGTCACCATCGTTGTCTCTCTCAAGTTATTCCTCTTAAAGTACAGCAATCTTCCATCTCATCTTCCTCCCCGGGACTCCCTCCTCAGTATGCTTCATTTGCCGATGTGTTTGATAAAGCTCAGTCTGAACGTCTTCCTCCTCATCGTTCTTGGGATTGTCCGATCGACCTTCTACCTGGCAAGACTCCTCCCAGGGGTCGGGTCTATCCTCTCTCGTTACCTGAAACTCAAGCCACATCTGAGTACATACAGGAGAATCTCCAGCGTGGGTTCATTCGACCTTCCACCTCTCCCGCTGGAGCTGGGTTCTTCTTCGTCAAAAAGAAGGATGGATCATTACGCCCTTGTATAGATTTTCGTGGACTCAACGCCATTACTATCAAGAATCGGTATCCCATTCCGCTGATCACTGAGCTATTTGATCGCATCAAGGGAGCTCGGATATTTACTAAGTTGGATCTTCGTGGTGCCTACAATTTAATTAGAATCCGTTCCGGTGACGAATGGAAGACCGCGTTCAACACCAGAGATGGGCATTACGAATATTTAGTAATGCCCTTCGGGCTGTGTAATGCCCCCGCTGTTTTCCAGGGTTTCATCAATGAGATCTTTCGGGACTTATTATATGTATGTGTCGTTGTCTACCTGGACGACATATTGATCTTCTCACAGGACCTGCCTTCTCATCACCAACATGTGGCAGAGGTCCTCTCCAGACTACGGAAAAACTCATTGTTCTGTAAATTGGAAAAATGTTCATTCGAGTTACCCCAGATTCCATTCTTGGGGTATATAGTTTCCGGAGTTGGCCTGAAGATGGATCCAGACAAAGTAAATGCTGTACTACATTGGCCTCAGCCAACTACTCTTCGTGCCATCCAGCGTTTTTTAGGTTTTGCCAATTACTATAGACGCTTCATTCAAGACTTCTCATCCATTGCATCTCCCATTGTGGCCTTAACTCGAAAAGGGGCTAATACTAAGCAATGGTCATCTGAGGCTCTCCAAGCCTTTCAAATCCTCAAAGAGTCCTTCTCGTCTGCTCCCATTCTGCGACAACCTGATGTGACACTCCCCTTCTTCCTAGAAGTAGATGCCTCTAATGTGGGCTTAGGAGCTATTCTCTCCCAACGCTCGGAGCAACAAAAATTACATCCTTGTGCCTTCTACTCTCGGGGTCTTCTGCCCGCAGAGAAAAACTATACTATCGGGGACAAGGAGTTGCTGGCCATCAAAGCTGCATTAGAGGAATGGAGATACTTGTTGGAAGGAGCTCGCCATCCGGTGACGATCTTCACGGATCATAAGAACTTGTCATATTTGCAATCTGCTCAATGCCTGAACCCTCGTCAAGCAAGATGGTCTCTTTTCTTTTCCCGTTTTGAATTAATTATAACCTTCAAACCAGCTGCTAAGAACAAGAAAGCTGACGCTCTATCTCGAGCTTTTGTGACGTCCTCTGATGTAGAAGAGGTTCCCAACCATGCTATTCTAGACCCCAAATGTATTTCTCTGGCTGCTTCATCCACCAAAATGCTACCATTTGGGAAGACCCTCGTGCCTCCTACTCTGAGGAGGAAAATCCTTTCGTGGTTCCATGCCTCTCGTTTTTCTGGACACGCCGGTGAACATAAGACCTTTGAGATTCTCTCTCGTAGTTACTGGTGGCCTTCAATGAGGAGAGACGTCAAAGAGTTTATTGCTTCCTGTGATTTATGTTCTCAGTTCAAATCCTCCCGCAGAACTCCAGCAGGGTTGCTGCGACCACTACCCATTCCGTCCAAGCCTTGGACCCATATTAGTATGGATTTCGTTACTGATTTGCCACCAAGTAAGAATCACAATACTATTTGGGTAGTGGTAGACAGATTTTCGAAGATGGCTCATTTCGTCCCTCTGTCCGGTTTACCTTCCTCGTCTACTCTGGCTGAACATTTCATTAGAGAAATCTTCCGCATCCATGGATGTCCGTCTGAGATTGTGTCAGATAGAGGAGTACAATTCGTTTCCAGATTCTGGCGGGCCCTTTGTAAAACCTTGGGCATACGATTAGCACTCTCATCGTCTTACCATCCGCAATCTAACGGACAAACGGAACGAGTCAATCAAGATCTTGAGACTTTTATTAGGATGTTCTCTTCAGCCAACCAAGACAACTGGGTAGAATTGCTCCCTTGGGCTGAATTCGCCCATAACAACATGTACCATGAGTCATCATCCAAAACTCCATTCTTTGTGGTCTACGGTCACCATCCGTCTTTTCCGGAATTTCCTGCCCTCCCGCCCACCCAAGTTCCTGCTGTGGAGACTGCTTGTCAGACCTTCAAAAATATCTGGTCTCAGGTCAAAACCTGTTTAAAGAAGACATCTAACAAATATAAGTCTTTCGCAGATAAGAAGAGGCGGGCTATTCCACCACTAAAAATTGGAGATCGTGTCTGGTTATCTACCAAAAATATTCGTTTGAAGGTTCCATCTATGAAATTCGCCCCTCGTTTTATTGGTCCATATAGGATCATTCAAGTTATCAATCCAGTATGTGTTAAACTTCTTCTTCCTAAGAATCTTCGGATTTCCAATGCCTTCCATGTGTCCTTGCTCAAACCTCTCATCATTAACCGTTTCTCGACTCCTTCCTCAGCACCGCAGCCAGTTCAAGTTCATCAGGAGGAGGATTTCGAGATTACTGAGGTATTGGATGCAAAAATTTCGCGAGGAGTCCTCCGTTTCCTCGTTCATTGGAAGGGCTTTGGTCCTGAAGAGCGTTCATGGATCAAAGCTGAAGATCTTAATGCTCCTGCCCTTCTGAAGAAGTTTTATTCCAAAAATCCGGACAAGCCCGGTTCCAGGCGTTCTGTGCCCACCTTTAAAAGGGGGGGTACTGTCACTCACCGGACTGTGAGTGCTTCTTCCCGGACATTTAGGAACCGTGGCCGTCCTCCATCCTGAGGGACTGCGCATGCGCAGCCCTTTCTATACCTCCAGTGTATGTTCCTTTAACTTAATTGGCAGATCAGGCAACCTCCCTATATTAAGCACCTGTGGTCAACACCACGTTGCCTGATCTTGGAGTCTCATTCCCCATGAGTCTCTGAAGGTGTTCCTGTGTTTTCTTGTTTATTCAGCCCTGCTGATTCCTGTGGTTTCCAAACCACTTCTACCTCTGTGGTTTCCAAACCACTTCTGCTACA
>NW_027447952.1:0-82503 GCF_038048845.1 Mixophyes fleayi | reverse complement strand
TGATTCATGATTCATGATTCATGATTCAATTCCTGATTCATGATTCGATTCATGATTCATGATTCAATTCATGATTCAATTCATGATTCATGATTCAATTCATGATTCATGATTCAATTCATGATTCAAGTCATGATTCATGATTCATGATTCGATTCATGATTCATAATTCAATTCATGATTCATTTAATGATTCAATTCATGATTCATGATTCGATTCATGATTCATGATTTATAATTCATGATTCATGATTTATAATTCATGATTCATGATTCATGATTCAATTCCTGATTCATGATTCGATTCATGATTCATGATTCAATTCATGATTCAATTCATGATTCATGATTCAATTCATGATTCAATTCATGATTCATGATTCATGATTCGATTCATGATTCATAATTTAATTCATGATTCATGTTTCATGATTTAATTCATGATTCATGATTAAATTAATGATTCATTTCAAGATTTGTGATTCAATTCATGATTCATTTCATGATTCATGATTTAATTCATGATTCAGTTCATGATTCATGATTTAATTCATGATTCATGATTTATGATTCAATTAATGATTCATAATTCATTTCATGATTAAATTCATGATTCATTTTATGATTCATGATTCATGATTCAATTCTTGATTCATGATTCGATTCATGATTCATGATTCGATTCAAGATTGATGATTTAATTCATGATTCATGATTCGATTCATGATTTATGATTCATGATTCAATTGATGATTCATGATTCATGATTCATGATTCGATTCATGATTCATGATTCAATTCATGATTCATGATTCATGATTTATGATTCGATTCAAGATTCATGATTTAATTCATGATTCATGATTCGATTCATGATTCATGATTCATGATTCAATTCATGATTCATGATTCATTAATCATGATTCGATTTATGATTCATGATTTAATTCATGATTCATGATTTATGATTCATGATTCATGATTTATGATTCATGATTCATGATTCAATTCATGATTCATGATTCGATTCATGATTCAATTCATGATTCATTTCATGATTCAATTCATGATTCATGATTCGATTCATGATACAATTCATGATTCAAGATTCATTTCATAATTCATGATTCAATTCATGATTCAGTTCATGATTCATGATTCAATTCACGATTCATGATTCATGATTCGATTCACGATTCATGATTCATGATTCGATTCATGATTCATGATTCGATTCATGATTCATGATTTAATTCATGATTTAATTCATGATTGAATTCATGATTCATGATTGAATTCATGATTCATGATTCATGATTCGATTCATGATTCATGATTCAATTCATGATTCATAATTCATGATTCATGATTCATGATTCGATTCATGATTCATGATTCATTTCATGATTCATGATTCATGATTCAATTAATGATTCAATTCATGATTCATGATTCAATTCATGATTTATGATTAATGATTCATGATTCAATTCATGATTCAATTCATGATTCATGATTTAATGCATGATTCATGATTCGAGTCATGATTCATGATTCGATTCACTATTCATGATTCAATTCATGATTCATGATTCATTTCATGATTCATTATTCAATTCATGATTCGATTCATGATTCATGATTCGATACATGATTCATGATTCATGATTCAATTCATGATTCATGATTCATGATTCGATTCATGATTCATGACTCGATTCATAAATCATGATTCAATTCATAATTCATGATTCGTTTCATGATTCATGATTCAATTCATGATTCATGATTCGTTTCATGATTCATGATTCAATTCATGATTCATGATTCATGATTTATGATTCAATTCATGATTCATGATTTGATTCATGATTCATGATTCTTGATTCATGATTTGATTCATGATTCATGATTCAATTCATGACTCATGATTCATGATTCATTTCATTATTTAATTCATGATTAATTTCATGATTCATGATTCATGATTCAATTCATGATTCATGAATCAATTCATGATTCATGATTCATGATTTGATTCATGATTCATGATTCATGATTCATCATTCATGACTCAATTCATGATTCATGATTCGATTCATGATTTATGATTCAATTCATGATTCATGATTCGATTTATGATTCATGATTCATTCATGATTCATGATTCATGATTCAATTCATGATTCAGTTTATGATTCATGATTCAATTAATGATTCATGATTCATTTCATGATTAAATTCATGATTCATTTCATGATTCATGATTCATTTCATGATCCAATTCATGATTCATGATTTAATTCACGATTCATGATTCTTGATTCAATTCATGATTCAATTCATGATTAATGATTCATGATTCGATTCATGATTCATGATTCAATTCATGATTCATGATTCATGGTTCATGATGCAATTCATGATTCATGATTCATGTCATGATTCATGATTCAATTAATGATTCATTTCATGATTCAATTCATGATTCATGATTCAATTTATGATTCAATTCATGATTCATTTCATGATTCATGATTTAATTCATGATTTGATTCATGATTCATGATTCAATTCATGATTCATGATTCAATTCATGATTCATGATTCGATTCATGATTCAATTCATGATTCATTTCATGATTTAATTCATGATTCATGATTCGATTCATGATACAATTCATGATTCAAGATTCATTTCATAATTCATGATTCAATTCATGATTCAGTTCATGATTCATGATTCAATTCACGATTCATGATTCATGATTCGATTCACGATTCATGATTCATGATTCGATTCATGATTCATGATTCGATTCATGATTCATGATTTAATTCATGATTTAATTCATGATTTAATTCATGATTGAATTCATGATTCATGATTGAATTCATGATTCATGATTCATGATTCGATTCATGATTCATGATTCATGATTCATGATTCAATTCATGATTCATAATTCATGATTCATGATTCATGATTCGATTCATGATTCATGATTCATTTCATGATTCATGATTCATGATTCAATTAATGATTCAATTCATGATTCATGATTCAATTCATGATACATGATTCAAATCATGATTCATGATTCAATTCATGATTTATGATTAATGATTCATGATTCAATTCATGATTCAATTCATGATTCATGATTTAATGCATGATTCATGATTCAATTCATGATTCATGATTCGAGTCATGATTCATGATTCGATTCATTATTCATGATTCAATTCATGATTCATGATTCATTTCATGATTCATTATTCAATTCATGATTCGATTCATGATTCATGATTCGATTCATGATTCATGATTCATGATTCATGATTCGATTCATGATTCATGACTCGATTCATAAATCATGATTCAATTCATGATTCATGATTCGTTTCATGATTCATGATTCAATTCATGATTCATGATTCATGATTTATGATTCAATTCATGATTCATGATTTGATTCATGATTCATGATTCTTGATTCATGATTTGATTCATGATTCATGATTCAATTCATGACTCATGATTCATGATTCATTTCATTATTTAATTCATGATTAATTTCATGATTCATGATTCATGATTCAATTCATGATTCATGAATCAATTCATGATTCATGATTCATGATTTGATTCATGATTCATGATTCATGACTCAATTCATGATTCATGATTCGATTCATGATTCATGATTCAATTCATGATTCATTATTCGATTTATGATTCATGATTCATTTCATGATTCATGATTCATGATTCAATTCATGATTCAGTTCATGATTCATGATTCAATTAATGATTCATGATTCATTTCATGATTAAATTCATGATTCATTTCATGATTCATGATTCATTTCATGATCCAATTCATGATTCATGATTTAATTCACGATTCATGATTCTTGATTCAATCCATGATTCAATTCATGACTAATGATTCATGATTCGATTCATAATTCATGATTCATGATTCAATTCATGATTCATGATTCAATTCATGATTCATTTCATGATTCAATTCATGATTCATGATTCAATTCATGATTCATGATTCATGATTCATGATTCATGATTAGATTCATAATTCATGATTCATGATTCAATTCATGATTCAGGATTCAGTTCATGATTCATGATTCGATTTATGATTTATGATTCAATTCATGATTCAATTCATGATTCACTTCATGATTCATGATTCAAATCATGATTCATGATTCGATTCATGATTCATGATTCAATTCATGATTCATGATTCGATTCATGATTCATGATTCAATTCATGATTCAATTCATGATTCATAATTCATGATTCATGATTCAATTCATGATTCAGGATTCAATTCATGATTCATGATTCGATTCATGATTCATAATTCGATTCATGATTAATTTCATGATTCATGATTCAATTCATGATTTAGTTCATGATTCATGATTTATGATTCAATTCATAATTCATGATTCATGATTTATGATTCATTTCATGATTCATGATTCAATTCATGATTTAGTTCATGATTCATGATTTATGATTCAATTCATGATTCAATTCATGATTCATGATTCGATTCATGATTCATAATTCAATTCATGATTCATGATTCGATTCATGATTCAATTCATGATACAATTCATGATTCATGATTCAATTCATGATTCATGATTCGATTCACGATTCATGATTCGATTCATGATTGAATTCATGATTCATGATTCATTTCATGATTCATGATTCAATTCATGATTCATTTCATGATACAATTCATGATTCATGATTCAATTCATGATTCATGATTCGATTCACGATTCATGATTCGATTCATGATTGAATTCATGATTCATTTCATGATTCATGATTCATGATTCAATTCATGATTCAGTTCATGATTATTGATTCAATTTATGATTCATGATTCATGATTCGATTCATGATTCATGATTCATGATTCGATTCATGATTCATGATTCATGATTCATGTTTTATGATTCAATTCCTGATTCATGATTCGATTCATGATTCATGATTCAATTCATGATTCAATTCATGATTCATGATTCAATTCATGATTCATGATTCAATTCATGATTCATGATTCAATTCATGATTCAATTCATGATTCATGATTCATGATTCGATTCATGATTCATAATTCAATTAATGATTCATGATTCATGGTTCATGATTCAATTCATGATTCATGATTAAATTAATGATTCAATTCATGATTCATGATTTAATTAATGATTCAATTCATGATTCTTTTTATGATTCATGATTTAATTCATGATTCGATTCATGATTCATGATTCGATTCATGATTCATAATTCAATTCATGATTCATGATTCATGTTTCATGATTCAATTCATGATTCATGATTAAATTAATGATTCATTTCAAGATTTATGATTCAATTCATGATTCATTTCATGATTCATGATTTAATTCATGATTCAGTTCATGATTCATGATTTAATTCATGATTCATGATTTATGATTCAAATTAAGATTCATGATTCATGATTCAATTATGATTCATAATTCATTTCATGATTAAATTCATGATTCATTTTATGATTCATGATTCATGATTCAATTCATGATTCATGATTCGATTCATGATTCATGATTCGATTCAAGATTCATGATTTAATTCATGATTCATGATTCGATTCATGATTTATGATTCATGATTCAATTGATGATTCATGATTCGATTCATGATTTATGATTCAATTCATGATTCATGATTCATGATTCAATTCATGATTCATGATTCATGATTCAATTCATGATTCATGATTCGATTCATGATTCATGATTCGATTCAAGATTCATGATTTAATTCATGATTCATGATTTAATTCATGATTCATGATTCAATTCATGATTTATGATTCATGATTCATTAATCATGATTCGATTTATGATTCATGATTCAATTCATGATTCATGATTTATGATTCATGATTCATGATTTATGATTCATGATTCATGATTCAATTCATGATTCATGATTCGATTCATGATTCATGATTCATGATTCAATTCATGATTAATGATTCATGATTCATTAATCATGATTCGATTTATGATTCATGATTCAAATCATGATTCATGATTTATGATTCATGATTCATGATTTATGATTCATGATTCATGATTCAATTCATGATTCATGATTCATTTCATGATTCAATTCATGATTCATGATTCGATTCATGATACAATTCATGATTCAAGATTCATTTAATGATTCATGATTCATGATTGAATTCATGATTCAGTTCATGATTCATGATTCAATTCACGATTCATGATTCATGATTCGATTCATGATTCATGATTCGATTCATGATTCATGATTTAATTCATGATTGAATTCATGATTTAATTCATGATTGAATTCATGATTCATGATTGAATTCATGATTCATGATTCATGATTCGATTCATGATTCATGATTCATGATTCATGATTCAATTCATGATTCATGATTCATGATTCATGATTAGATTCATAATTCATGATTCATGATTCAATTCATGATTCATAATTCATGATTCATGATTCGATTCATGATTCATTTCATGATTCATGATTCATGATTCAATTAATGATTCAATTCATGATTCATGATTCGATTCATGATACATGATTCAAATCATGATTCATGATTCAATTCATGATTCATGATTAATGATTCATGATTCAATTCATGATTCAATTCATGATTCATGATTCAATTCATGATTCATGATTCAATTCATGATTCATGATTCGAGTCATGATTCATGATTTGATTCATGATTCATGATTCAATTCATTATTCATGATTCATTTTATGATTCATTATTCAATTCATGGTTCGATTCATGATTCATGATTAGATTCATGATTCATGATTCATGATTCAATTCATGATTCATGATTCGATTCATGATTCATGACTCGATTCATAAATCATGATTCAATTCATGATTCATGATTCGTTTCATGATTCATGATTCAATTCATGATTCATGATTCATGATTTATGATTCAATTCATGATTCATGATTCATGATTTGATTCATGATTCATGATTCTTGATTCATGATTTGATTCATGTTTCATGATTCAATTCATGACTCATGATTCATGACTCATTTCATTATTTAATTTATGATTAATTGAATGATTCATGATTCATGATTCAATTCATGATTCATGAATCAATTCATGATTCATGATTCATGACTCAATTCATGATTCATGATTCGATTCATGATTCATGATTCGATTAATGATTCATGATTCAATTCATGATTCATTTAATGATTCAATTCATGATTCATGATTCAATTCATGATTTATGATTCGATTCATGATTCATGATTCATTTCATGATTCATGATTCAATTCATGATTTATGATTCGATTCATGATTCATGATTCATTTCATGATTCATGATTCATGATTCAATTCATGATTCAGTTCATGATTCATGATTCAATTCATGATTCAATTCATGATTCATGATTCATGATTCTTGATTCATGATTCATTGATATTTGATTCATGATTTAGTTCATGATTCATGATTCAATTCATGATTCATGATTCATCATTCAATTCATAAATTATGATTCAATTCATGATTCAATTCATGATTCATGATTCGTTTTATGATTCACGATTCAATTCATGATTCACGATTCATGATTCAAGATTCATGATTCAATTCATGATTCATGATTCATGATTTAAATTCATGATTCATAAATCTTGATTCATGATTTAGTTCATGATTCATGATTCAATTCATGATTCAAATCATGATTCATGATTCAATTCATGATTCACAATTCAATTCATGATTCACGATTCATGATTCAATTCATGATTCAATTCATGATTCATGATTCAATTCATGATTCATGATTCAATTCATGATTCATGATTCATGATTTGATTCATGATTTAATTCATGATTCAATTCATGATTCATGATTCATGATTTGATTCATGATTTAATTCATGATTCAATTCATGATTCATGATTCAATTCATGATTTATGATTCAATTCATGATTCATGATTCATGATTCTTGATTCATGATTCATGATTCTTGATTCATGATTTAGTTCATGATTCATGATTTAATTCATGATTCATGATTTATGATTCAAATTAAG
This sequence comes from Mixophyes fleayi, assembly GCF_038048845.1. Lineage (NCBI taxonomy): Eukaryota > Metazoa > Chordata > Amphibia > Anura > Limnodynastidae > Mixophyes > Mixophyes fleayi. Next base: position 74,304 of record NW_027447952.1, on the reverse strand, counting down.
ATTCATGATTCATGATTCAATTATGATTCATAATTCATTTCATGATTAAATTCATGATTCATTTTATGATTCATGATTCATGATTCGATTCATGATTCGAATCATGATTCGATTCATGATTCAATGATTCAAGATTCATGATTCATGATTCATTTCATGATTCATGATTCATGATTCAATTTATGATTCAGTTGATGATTCATGATTCAAATTAAGATGCAGGATTTATGATTCATGATTCAATTAATGATTCATAATTCATTTCATGATTAAATTCATGATTCATTTCATGATTCATTCATGATTCATGATTCAATCCATGATTCAATTCATGATTTATAATTCGATTCATGATTCGATTCAAGATTCATGATTTAATTCATTAATTCATGATTCGATTGAAGATTCATGATTTAATTCATGATTCATGAGTCAATTTATGATTCATAATTTAATTCATGATTCATGATTCATGATTTATTTCATGATTCATGATTCAATTCATGATTCAATTCATGATTTATTTCATGATTCATGATTCAATTCATGATTCATGATTCATGATTCAATTCATGATTCATGATTCAATTCATGATTCATGATTTGATTCATGATTCATGATTCGATTCATGATTCATGATTCAATTCATGATTGATGATTCATTTCATGATTCATGATTCATGATTCAATTCATGATTCATGATTCAATTCATGATTCAATTCATGATTTATTTCATGATTCATGATTCAATTCATGATTCAATTCATGATTTATTTCATGATTCATTTCATGATTCATGATTCAATTCATGATTCATGATTCATGTTTCTATTCATGATTCATGATTCAATTCATGATTCATGATTCGATTCATGATTCATGATTCGATTCATGATTCATGATTCAATTCATGATTCATTTCATGATTCATGATTCAATTCATGATTCATGATTCGATTCATGATTCATGATTCAATTCATGATTCATGATTCCATTCATGATTCATGATTCATGATTCAAATTACTATTCATGATTCATGATTCGATTAATGATTCGATTCATAAATCATGATTCAATTCATGATTCAATTCATGATTCATGATTCGTTTCATGATTCATGATTCAATTCAAAATTCATGATTCATGATTCATGATTCAATTCATGATTCATGATTCATGATTCAATTCATGATTCATGATTCATGATTTGATTCATGATTCATGATTCTTGATTCATGATTTAATTCATGATTCATGATTCAATTCATGAATAATGATTTATGATTCAATTCATGATTCATGATTCATTTCATGATTCACGATTCATGATTCAATTCATGATTCAATTCATGATTCATGATTCATGAATTGATTCATGATTCATGATTCATGATTCACGATTCAATTCATGATTCATGATTCGATTCATGATTCATGATTCAATTCATGACTCATTTCGTGCATCATCAATTCATGATTCATAATTCAATTCATGATTTATGATTCGATTCATGATTTATGATTCGATTCATGATTCAATTCATGATTCATGATTCAATTCATGATTCAATTCATAATTCAATTCATGATTCGATTCAAGATTCATGATTCGATTCATGATTCATGATTTAATTCATGATTCAATTCATGATTCATGATTCAATTCATGATTCGATTCAAGATTCATGATTCGATTCATGATTCATGATTTAATTCATGATTCAATTCATGATTCATGATTCAATTCATGATTCATGATTCAATTCATGATTCAATTCATAATTCAATTCATGATTCATGATTCAATTTATGATTTATTTCATGATTCATGATTCAATTCATGATTCATGATTCATGATTCAATTCATGATTCATGATTCGATTCATGATTCGATTCATGATTCATGATTCAATTCATGATTCATGATTCATTTAATGATTCATTATTCAATTCATGATTCAATTCATGATTCATGATTCGATTCATGATTCATGATTCCATTCATGATTCATGATTCCATTCATGATTCATGATTCATGATTCAATTCATGATTCATGATTCATGATTCGATTCATGATTCATGATTCGTTTCATGATTCATGATTCAATTCATAATTCATGATTCATGATGCGTGATTCAATTCATGATTCATGATTCATGATTCAATTCATGATTCATGATTTGATTCATGATTCATGATTTTCGATTCATGATTTAGTTCATGATTCATGATTCAATTCATGACTAATGATTTATGATTCAATTCATGATTTATGATTCATTTCATGATTTAATTCATGATTCATTTCATGATTCACGATTTATGATTCAATTCATGATTCAATTCATGATTCATGATTCAATTCATGATTCATGATTTGATTCATGATTCATGATTCATAATTCATGATTCAATTCATGATTCATGATTCGATTCATGATTCATGATTCGATTCATGATTCATGATTCGATTCATGATTCATGATTCAATTCATGATTCATTTCATGCATCATCAATTCATGATTCATGATTCAATTTATGATTCATGATTCGATTCATGATTTATGATTCGAATCATGATTCAATTCATGATTCATGATTCATTTCATGATTCATGATTCATTTCATGATTCATGATTCATGATTAGATTCATAATTCATGATTCATGATTCAATTCATGATTCATGATTCGATTCATGATTCATGATTCGATTCATGATTCATGATTCATTTCAAGATTAATGATTCATGATTCAATTCATGATTCAATTCATGATTCATGATTCGATTCATGATTCGATTCATGATTCATAATTGAATTCATGATTCATGATTCCATTCATGATTCATGATTCATTTCATGATTCATTATTCAATTCATGATTCAATTCATGATTCATGATTCGATTCATGATTCATGATTCGATTCATGATTCATGATTCCATTCATAATTCATGATTCATGATTCAATTCATGATTCATGATTCATGATTCGATTCATAAATTATGATTCAATTCATGATTCAATTCATGATTCATGATTCGTTTCATGATTCATGATTCAATTCATAATTCATGATTCATGATTCATAATTCAATTCATGATTCATGATTCATGATTCAATTCATGATTCATGATTCATGATTCAATTCATGATTCATGATTATATTCATGATTCAATTCATGATTCAATTCATGATTCATGATTCAATTTATGATTTATTTCATGATTCATGATTCAATTCATGATTCATGATTCATGATTCATGATTCAATTCATGATTCATGATTCGATTCATGATTCATGATTCATGATTCATTTAATGATTCATTATTCAATTCATGATTCAATTCATGATTCATGATTCGATTCATGATTCATGATTCCATTCATGATTCATGATTCCATTCATGATTCATGATTCATGATTCAATTCATGATTCAATTCATGATTCATGATTCATGATTCGATTCATGATTCATGATTCGATTCATGACTCATTTCATGCATCATCAATTCATGATTCATGATTCAATTCATGATTTATGATTTAATTCATGATTTATGATTCGATTCATGATTCAATTCATGATTCATGATTCAATTCATGATTCGATTCATGATTCATGATTCGATTCAAGATTCATGATTCGATTCATGATTCATGATTTAATTAATGATTCAATTCATGATTCATGATTCATGATTCAATTCATGATTCATGATTCAATTCATGATTCAATTCATGATTCAATTCATGATTCATGATTCAATTTATGATTTATTTCATGATTCATGATTCAATTCATGATTCATGATTCATGATTCAATTCATGATTCATGATTCAATTCATGATTCATGATTCGATTCATGATTCATGATTCAATTCATGATTCATGATTCATTTAATGATTCATTATTCAATTCATGATTCAATTCATGATTCATGATTCGATTCATGATTCATGATTCCATTCATTATTCATGATTCCATTCATGATTCATGATTCATGATTCAATTCATGATTCATGATTCATGATTCGATTCATGATTCATGATTCGATTCATAAATCATGATTCAATTCATGATTCAATTCATGATTCATGATTCGTTTCATGATTCATGATTCAATTCATAATTCATGATTCATGATGCATGATTCAATTCATAATTCATGATTCATGATGCATGATTCAATTCAAAATTCATGATTTATGATTCAATTCATGATTCATGATTTTTGATTCATGATTTAGTTCATGATTCATGATTCAATTCATGACTAATGATTTATGATTCAATTCATGATTCATGATTCATTTCATGATTTAATTCATGATTCATTTCATGATTCACAATTCATGATTCAAATCATGATTCAATTCATGATTCATGATTCAATTCATGATTCATGATTCATGATTTGATTCATGATTCATGATTCATAATTCATGATTTAATTCATGATTCATGATTCGATTCATGATTCATGATTCGATTCATGATTCATGATTCGATTCATGATTCAGGATTCGATTCATGATTCATGATTCGATTCATGATTCATGATTCAAGTCATGATTCATTTCATGCATCATCAATTCATGATTCATGATTCAATTTATGATTCATGATTCGATTCATGATTTATGATTCGAATCATGATTCAATTCATTATTCATGATTCATTTCATGATTCATGATTCATTTCATGATTCATGATTAGATTCATAATTCATGATTCATGATTCAATTCATGATTCATGATTCGATTCATGATTCATGATTCGATTCATGATTCATGATTCATGATTCGATTCATGATTCATGATTCATTTCAAGATTAATGATTCATGATTCAATTCATGATTCAATTCATGATTCATGATTCGATTCATGATTGGATTCATGATTCATAATTCAATTCATGATTCATGATTCCATTCATGATTCATGATTCAAATTATGATTCATGATTCATGATTCGATTCATGATTCGATTCATAAATCATGATTCAATTCATAATTCAATTCATGATTCATGATTCGTTTCATGATTCATGATTCATGATTCAATTCATGATTCATGATTCATTTAATGATTCATTATTCAATTAATGATTCAATTCATGATTCATGATTCGATTCATGATTCATGATTCCATTCATGATTCATGATTCCATTCATGATTCATGATTCATGATTCAATTCATGATTCATGATTCATGATTCGATTCATGATTCATGATTCGATTCATAAATCATGATTCAATTCATGATTCGATTCATGATTCATGATTCATTTCAAGATTAATGATTCATGATTCAATTCATGATTCAATTCATGATTCATGATTCGATTCATGATTCGATTCATGATTGATAATTCAATTCATGATTCATGATTCAAATTATGATTCATGATTCGATTCATGATTCAATTCATAAATCATGATTCAATTCATGATTCATTTCATGATTCATGATTCATTTCATGATTCATGATTCATGATTAGATTCATAATTCATGATTCATGATTCATTTCATGATTCATGATTCGATTCATGATTCATGATTCGATTCATGATTCATTAATTCATTTCAAGATTAATGATTCATGATTCAATTCATGATTCAATTCATGATTCATGATTCGATTCATGATTCGATTCATGATTCATAATTGAATTCATGATTCATGATTCCATTCATGATTCATGATTCATTTCATGATTCATTATTCAATTCATGATTTAATTCATGATTCATGATTCGATTCATGATTCATGATTCGATTCATGATTCATGATTCCATTCATAATTCATGATTCATGATTCAATTCATGATTCATGATTCATGATTCGATTCATAAATTATGATTCAATTCATGATTCAATTCATAATTCATGATTCATGATTCATGATTCAATTCATGATTCATGATTCATGATTCAATTCATGATTCATGATTCATGATTCAATTCATGATTCATGATTATATTCATGATTCAATTCATGATTCAATTCATGATTCATGATTCAGTTTATGATTTATTTCATGATTCATGATTCAATTCATGATTCATGATTCATGATTCAATTCATGATTCATGATTCAATTCATGATTCATGATTCGATTCATGATTCATGATTCAATTCATGATTCATGATTCATTTAATGATTCATTATTCAATTCATGATTCAATTCATGATTCATGATTCGATTCATGATTCATGATTCCATTCATTATTCATGATTCCATTCATGATTCATGATTCATGATTCAATTCATGATTCACGATTCATGATTCGATTCATGATTCATGATTCGATTCATAAATCATGATTCAATTCATGATTCAATTCATGATTCATGATTCGTTTCATGATTCATGATTCAATTCATAATTCATGATTCATGATGCATGATTCAATTCATAATTCATGATTCATGATGCATGATTCAATTCAAAATTCATGATTTATGATTCAATTCATGATTCATGATTTTTGATTCATGATTTAGTTCATGATTCATAATTCAATTCATGACTAATGATTTATGATTCAATTCATGATTCATGATTCATTTCATGATTTAATTCATGATTCATTTCATGATTCACAATTCATGATTCAAATCATGATTCAATTCATGATTCATGATTCAATTCATGATTCATGATTCATGATTTGATTCATGATTCATGATTCATAATTCATGATTTAATTCATGATTCATGATTCGATTCATGATTCATGATTCGATTCATGATTCATGATTCAATTCATGATTCATGATTCAATTTATGATTCATGATTCGATTCATGATTTATGATTCAAATCATGATTCAATTCATGATTCATGATTCATTTCATGATTCATGATTCATTTCATGATTCATGATTCATGATTAGATTCATAATTATGAATTGATGATTCAATTCATGATTCATGATTCGATTTATGATTCATGATTCGATTCATGATTCATGATTCGATTCATGATTCATTAATTCATTTCAAGATTAATGATTCATGATTCAATTCATGATTCAATTCATGATTCATGATTCGATTCATGATTCGATTCATGATTCATAATTCAATTCATGATTCATGATTCCATTCATGATTCATGATTCAAATTATGATTCATGATTAATGATTCGATTCATGATTCGATTCATAATTCATGATTCAATTCATGATTCAATTCATGATTCATGATTCGTTTCATGATTCATGATTCAATTCATGATTCATGATTCATTTAATGATTCATTATTCAATTCATGATTAAATTCATGATTCATGATTCGATTCATGATTCATGATTCCATTCATGATTCATGATTCCATTCATGATTCATGATTCCATTCATGATTCATGATTCATGATTCAATTCATGATTCATGATTCATGATTCGATTCATGATTCATGATTCGATTCATAAATCATGATTCAATTCATGATTCGATTCATGATTCATGATTCATTTCAAGATTAATGATTCATGATTCAATTCATGATTCAATTCATAATTCATGATTCGATTCATGATTCGATTCATGATTGATAATTCAATTCATGATTCATGATTCAAATTATGATTCATGATTCATGATTCGATTCATGATTCGATTCATAAATCATGATTCAATTCATGATTCATTTCATGATTCATGATTCATTTCATGATTCATGATTCATGATTAGATTCATAATTCATGATTCATGATTCATTTCATGATTCATGATTCGATTCATGATTCATGATTCGATTCATGATTCATGATTCATTTCAAGATTAATGATTCATGATTCAATTCATGATTCAATTCATGATTCATGATTCGATTCATGATTCGATTCATGATTCATAATTGAATTCATGATTCATGATTCCATTCATGATTCATGATTCATTTCATGATTCATTATTCAATTCATGATTCAATTCATGATTCATGATTCGATTCATGATTCATGATTCGATTCATGATTCATGATTCCATTCATAATTCATGATTCATGATTTATGATTCAATTCATGATTCATGATTCATGATTCAATTCATGATTCATGATTCAATTCATGATTCATGATTATATTCATGATTCAATTCATGATTCAATTCATGATTCATGATTCAATTTATGATTTATTTCATGATTCATGATTCAATTCATGATTCATGATTCATGATTCAATTCATGATTCATGATTCAATTCATGATTCATGATTCAATTCATGATTCGATTCATGATTCATGATTCGATTCTTGATTCATGATTCGATTCAAGATTCATGATTCGATTCATGATTCATGATTTAATTCATGATTCAATTCATGATTCATGATTCATGATTCAATTCATGATTCATGATTATATTCATGATTCAATTTATGATTTATTTCATGATTCATGATTCAATTCATGATTCATGATTCATGATTAAATTCATGATTCATGATTCAATTCATGATTCATGATTCGATTCATGATTCATGATTCGATTCATGATTCATGATTCAATTCATGATTCATGATTCATTTAATGATTCATTATTCAATTCATGATTCAATTCATGATTCATGATTCGATTCATGATTCTTTTTATGATTCATTATTCAATTCATGATTCATTATTCAATTCATGATTCAATTCATGATTCATGATTCGATTCATGATTCATGATTCCATTCATGATTCATGATTCCATTCATGATTCATGATTCATGATTCAATTCATGGTTCATGATTCATGATTCAATTCATGATTCATGATTTGATTCATGATTCATGATTCTTGATTCATGATTTAGTTCATGATTCATGATTCAATTCATGATTAATGATTTATGACTCAATTCATGATTCATGATTCATTTCATGATTTAATTCATGATTCATTTCATGATTCACGATTCATGATTCAATTCATGATTCAATACATGATTCATGATTCAATTCATGATTCATGATTCATGATTTGATTCATGATTCATGATTCATAATTCATGATTCAATTCATGATTCATGATTCGATTCATGATTCATCATTCGATTCATGATTCATCATTCGATTCATGATTGATGATTCAATTCATGATTCATTTCATGCATCATCAATTCATGATTCATAATTCAATTTATGATTCATGATTCGATTCATGATTTATGATTCGAATCATGATTCAATTCATGATTCATGATTCAATTCATGATTCATGATTCGATTCATCATTCGATTCATGATTCATAATTCAATTCATGATTCATGTTTCGAATCATGATTCATGATTCATTTCATGATTCATTATTCAATTCATGAATCAATTCATGATTCATGATTCGATTCATGATTCATGATTCGATTCATGATTCATGATTCCATTCATAATTCATGATTCATGATTCAATTCATGATTCATGATTCATGATTCGATTCAAAAATTATGATTCAATTCATGATTCAATTCAAGATTCATGATTCGTTTCATGATTCATGATTCAATTCATAATTCATGATTCATGATTCATGATTCAATTCATGATTCATGATTCATGATTCAATTTATGATTCATGATTCATGATTCAATTCATGATTCATGATTTAAATTCATGATTCATGAATCTTGATTCATGATTTAGTTCATGATTCTTGATTCAATTCATGATTCAATTCATGATTCATGATTCAATTCATGATTCACGATTCATGATTCAATTCATGATTCAATTCATGATTCATGATTCAATTCATGATTCATGATTCATGATTTGATTCATGATTTAATTCATGATTCATGATTCATGATTCAATTCATGATTTATGATTCAATTCATGATTCATGATTCAATTCATGATTCATGATTCAATTCATGATTCAATTCATGATTTAATTCATGATTCATGATTCAATTCATGATTCAATTCATGATTTATTTCATGACTCATGATTCAATTCATGATTCATGATACATGATTCAATTCATGATTCATGATTTCAATTCATGATTCATGATTCCATTCATGATTAATGATTTATGATTCAATTCATGATTCATGATTCATTTCATGATTTAATTCATGATTCATTTCATGATTCACGATTCATGATTCACGATTCATGATTCAATTCATGATTCAATTCATGATTAATGATTCAATTCATGATTCATGATTCATGATTTGATTCATGATTCATGATTCATAATTCATGATTCAATTCATGATTCATGATTCGATTCATGATTCATGATTCGATTCATGATTCATGATTCAATTCATGATTCATTTCATGCATCATCAATTCATGATTCATGATTCAATTTATGATTCATGATTCGATTCATGACTTATGATTCGAATCATGATTCAATTCATGATTCATGATTCATGATTCATTTCATGATTCATGATTCATGATTAGATTCATAATTCATGATTCATGATTCAATTCATGATTCATGATTCGATTCATGATTCATGATTCGATTCATGATTCATGATTCATTTCAAGATTAATGATTCATGATTCAATTCATGATTCAATTCATGATTCATGATTCGATTCATGATTCGATTCATGATTCATAATTCAATTCATGATTCATGATTCCATTCATGATTCATGATTCATGATTCAAATTATGATTCATGATTCATGATTCGATTCATGATTCGATTCATAAATCATGATTCAATTCATGATTCAATTCATGATTCATGATTCGTTTCCTGATTCATGATTCAATTCATAATTCATGATTCATGATTCAATTCATGATTCATGATTCATGATTTGATTCATGATTCATTATTCTTGATTCATGATTTAATTCATGATTCATGATTCAATTCATGATTAATGATTTATGATTCAATTCATGATTTAAGATTCATTTCATGATTCACGATTCATGATTCAATTCATGATTCAATTCATGATTCATGATTCATGAATTGATTCATGATTCATGATTCATGATTCATGATTCATGATTCAATTCATGAATCATGATTCGATTCATGATTCATGACTCAAATTATGATTCATTTAATGCATCATCAATTCATGATTCATGATTCAATTCATGATTTATGATTCGATTCATGATTTATGATTCGATTCATGATTCAATTCATGATTCATGATTCAATTCATGATTCGATTCATGATTCATGATTCGATTCAAGATTCATGATTCGATTCATGATTCATGATTTAATTCATGATTCAATTCATGATTCATGATTCAATTTATGATTTATTTCATGATTCATGATTCAATTCATGATTCATGATTCAATTTATGATTTATTTCATGATTCATGATTCAATTCATGAATCATGATTCATGATTCAATTCATGATTCATGATTCATTTAATGATTCATTATTCAATTCATGATTCAATTCATGATTCAATTCATGGTTCATGATTCGATTCATGATTCATTTAATGATTCATTATTCAATTCATGATTCAATTCATGATTCATGATTCCATTCATGATTCATGATTCATGATTCAATTCATGATTCATGATTCGATTCATGATTCATGATTCGATTCATAAATCATGATTCAATTCATGATTCAATTCATGATTCATGATTCGTTTCATGATTCATGATTGAATTCATAATTCATGATTCGTTTTGCATGATTCAATTCATGGTTCATGATTCATGATTCAATTCATGATTCATGATTTGATTCATGATTTATGATTCTGGATTCATGATTTAGTTCATGATTCATGATTCAATTCATGATTAATGATTTATAATTCAATTCATGATTCATGATTCATTTCATGATTTAATTCATGATTCATTTCATTATTCACGATTCATGATTCAATTCATGATTCAATACATGATTCATGATTCAATTCATGATTCATGATTTGATTCATGATTCATGATTCATAATTCATGATTCAATTCATGATTCATGATTCGATTCATGATTCATGATTCGATTCATGATTCATGATTCGATTGATGATTCATGATTCGATTCATGATTCATGATTCGATTCATGATTCATGATTCGATTCATGATTCATGATTCGATTCATGATTCATGATTCAATTCATGATTCATTTCATGCATCATCAATTCATGATTCATAATTCAATTTATGATTCATGATTCGATTCATGATTTATGATTCGAATCATGATTCAATTCATGATTCATGATTCATTTCATGATTCATGATTCATGATTAGATTCATAATTCATGATTCATGATTTAATTCATGATTCATGATTCGATTCATGATTCATGTTTCGATTCATGATTCATGATTCATTTCAAGATTAATAATTCATGATTCAATTCATGATTCAATTCATGATTCATGATTCGATTCATGATTCGATTCATGATTCATAATTCAATTCATGATTCATGATTCGATTCATGATTCATGATTCATTTAATGATTCATTATTCAATTCATGATTCAATTCATGATTCATGATTCGATTCATGATTCATGATTCGATTCATGATTCATGATTCCATTCATAATTCATGATTCATGATTCAATTCATGATTCATGATTCGATTCATAAATTATGATTCAATTCATGATTCAATTCATGATTCATGATTCGTTTCATGATTAATGATTCAATTCATAATTCATGATTCATGATTCATGATTCAATTCATGATTCATGATTCATGATTCAATTCATGATTCATGATTCATGATTCAATTCATGATTCATGATTTAAATTCATGATTCATGAATCTTGATTCATGATTTAGTTCATGATTCATGATTCAATTCATGATTCAATTCATGATTCATGATTTAATTCATGATTCACGATTCATGATTCAATTCATGATTCAATTCATGATTCATGATTCAATTCATGATTCATGATTCATGATTTGATTCATGATTTAATTCATGATTCATGATTCATGATTCAATTCATGATTTATGATTCAATTCATGATTCATGATTCATGATTCAATCATGATTCATGCTTCAATTCATGATTCATGATTCAATTCATGATTTAATTCATGATTCATGATTCAATTCATGATTCAATTCATGATTTATTTCATGACTCATGATTCAATTCATGATTCATGATTCATGATTCAATTCATGATTCATGATTCAATTCATGATTCATGATTCCATTCATGATTCATGATTCCATTCATGATTTATGATTCAATTCATGATTCATGATTCATTTCATGATTCATTATTCAATTCATGATTCAATTCATGATTCATGATTCGATTCATGATTCATGACTCATGATTCGATTCATGATTCATGATTCGATTCATGATTCATGATTCGATTCATAAATCATGATTCAATTCATGATTCAATTTATGATTCATGATTTGATTCATGATTAATGATTCTTGATTCATGATTTAGTTCATGATTCATGATTCAATTCATGATTCAATTCATGATTCATGATTCATTTCATGATTTAATGCATGATTCATTTCATGATTCACAATTTATGATTCAATTCATGATTCAATTCATGATTCATGATTCAATTCATAATTCATGATTCATAATTTGATTCATGATTCATGATTCATATTTCATGATTCAATTCATGATTCATGATTCGATTCATGATTCATTTCATGATGCATGATTCAATTCATGATTTATTTCACGCATCATCAAGTCATGATTCATGATTCAATTCATGATTCATGATTCGTTTCATGATTTATGATTCAATTCATGATTCAATTCATGATTCATGATTCATTTCATGATTCATGATTCAAATTATGATTCAGTTCATGATTCATGATTCAATTCATGATTCATGATTCATTATTCGATTCATGATTCATGATTCATGATTCATGATTCATGATTTAATTCCTGATTTATGATTCAATTCATGATTCATGATTGAAATCAGGATTCATGATTCATGATTCAATTCATGATGCATGATTCATGATTTGATTTATGATTCATGATTTGATTCATGATTTATGATTCGTTTCATGATTCATGATTTATGATTCAATTCATGATTTAGTTCATAATTCATGAATCAATTCATGATTAATGATTTATGATTCAATTCATGATTCATGATTCATTTCATGATTTAATTCATGATTCATTTCATGATTTATGTTTCATGATTGAATTCATGATTCAATTCATGATTCATGATTCAATTCATGATTCATGATTCATGATTCAATTCATGATTTATGATTCGATTCATGATTCATGATTCAATTCATGATTCATTTCATGATTCAATTCATGATTCATGATTCAATGCATGATTCATGATTCGATTCATGATTCATGATTCGATTCATGATTCAATTCATGATTCATGATTCATTTCATGATTCATGATTCATAATTCAATTAATGATTCAGTTCATGATTCATGATTCAATTCATGATTCATGATTTATGATTCGATTCATGATTCATGATTCATGATTTATAATTCATGATTCAATTCCTGATTCATGATTCGATTCATGATTCAGTTCATGATTCAATTCATGATTCATAATTCAATTCATGATTCATGGTTCATGATTCGATTCATGATTCAATTCATGATTCATGATTCGATTAATGATTCATGATTCATTTCATGATTCATACTTCATGATTCAATTCATGATTTGATTCATGATTCATGATTCGATTCATGATTCATGATTCAATTAATGATTCATGATTTAAATCATGATTTATGATTCAATTCATGATTCATGATTCATGATTCAATTCATGATTCATGATTCATGATTCAATTCATGATTCGATTCATGATTCATGATTCGATTTATGATTCATGATTCAATTATTGATTCATGATTCATGATTCATGATTCATTTCATGATTCATGATTCATGATTCATGATTCAATTCATGATTCATGATTCATTTCATGATTCATAATTCAATTCATGATTCACTTCATGATTCGATTCATGATTCATGATTCAATTCATGATTCATGATTCATTTCATGATTCATTATTCATTTCATGATTCATTATTCAATTCATGATTCATGATTCGATTCATGATTCATGATTCAATTCATGATTCATGATTCATGATTCGATTCATGACTCATGATTCATGATTCTTGATTCATGATTTGATTCATGATTCATGATTCGTTACATCATTCATGATTCATGATTCAATTCATGATTTAGTTCATGATTCATGATTCAATTCATGATTAATGATTTATGATTCAATTCATGATTCATTATTCATTTCATGATTTAATTCATGATTAATTTCATTAATCATGATTTGATTCATGATTCAATTCTTGATTAAATTCATGATTCATGATTCAATTCATGATTCAATTCATGATTCATGATTCAATTCATGATTCATGATTCATGATTTGATTCATGATTCATGATTCATGATATATGATTCAATTCATGATTCATGATTCGATTCATGATTCATGATTCAATTCATGATTCATTTAATGATTCAAGTCATGATTCATGATTCATGATTCGATTCATGATTCATGATTCGATTCATGATTCATGATTCAATGCATGATTCATGATTCGATTCATGATTCATGATTCGATTCATGATTCGATTCATGATTCATTTCATGATTCATGATTCATAATTCAATTAATGATTCAGTTCATGATTCATGATTCAATTCATGATTCATGATTTATGATTCGATTCATGATTCATGATTCATGATTTATAATTCATGATTCAATTCCTGATTCATGATTCGATTCATGATTCATGATTCAGTTCATGATTCAATTCATGATTCATAATTCAATTCATGATTCATGGTTCATGATTCGATTCATGATTCAATTCATGATTCAATTCATGATTCATGATTCGATTAATGATTCATGATTCATTTCATGATTCATACTTCATGATTCAATTCATGATTTGATTCATGATTCATGATTCGATTCATGATTCATGATTCAATTAATGATTCATGATTTAAATCATGATTTATGATTCAATTCATGATTCATGATTCATGATTCAATTCATGATTCACGATTCATGATTCAATTCATGATTCGATTCATGATTCATGATTCGATTTATGATTCATGATTCAATTATTGATTCATGATTCATGATTCATGATTCATTTCATGATTCATGATTCATGATTCATGATTCATGATTCATGATTCAATTCATGATTCATGATTCATTTCATGATTCATAATTCAATTCATGATTCACTTCATGATTCGATTCATGATTCATGATTCAATTCATGATTCATGATTCATTTCATGATTCATTATTCATTTCATGATTCATTATTCAATTCATGATTCATGATTCGATTCATGATTCATGATTCAATTCATGATTCATGATTCATGATTCGATTCATGACTCATGATTCATGATTCTTGATTCATGATTTGATTCATGATTCATGATTCGTTACATCATTCATGATTCATGATTCAATTCATGATTTAGTTCATGATTCATGATTCAATTCATGATTAATGATTTATGATTCAATTCATGATTCATTATTCATTTCATGATTTAATTCATGATTAATTTCATGATTCATGATTTGATTCATGATTCAATTCTTGATTAAATTCATGATTCATGATTCAATTCATGATTCAATTCATGATTCATGATTCAATTCATGATTCATGATTCATGATTTGATTCATGATTCATGATTCATGATATATGATTCAATTCATGATTCATGATTCGATTCATGATTCATGATTCAATTCATGATTCATTTAATGATTCAATTCATGATTCATGATTCATGATTCGATTCATGATTCATGATTCGATTCATGATTCATGATTCAATTCATGATTCATGATTCATGACATGATTCATGATTCATGATTCAATTTATGATTCAGTTCATGATTCATGATTCAATTCATAATTCATGATTTATGATTCAAATTAAGATTCAGGATTCATGATTCATGATTCAATTAATGATTCATAATTCATTTCATGATTAAATTCATGATTCATTTCATGATTCATGATTCATGATTCAATCCATGATTCAATTCATGATTTATGATTCGATTCATGATTCGATTGAAGATTCATGATTTAATTCATGATTCATGATTCGATTGAAGATTCATGATTTAATTCTTGATTCATGAGTCGATTTATGATTCATGATTTAATTCATGATTCATGATTCATGATTCAATTCATGATTCATTATTCAATTCATGATTCGATTCATGATTTATTTCATGATTCATGATTCAATTCATGATTCAATTCATGATTTATTTCATGATTCATTATTTAATTCATGATTAATGATTCTTGATTCAATTCATGATTCATGATTCAATTCATGATTCATGATTTGATTCATGATTCATGATTCAATTCATTAATCATGATTCATTTCATGATTCATGATTCATTTCATGATTCATGATTCATGATTCAATTCATGATTCATTATTCAATTCATGATTCAATTCATGATTTATTTCATGATTCATGATTCAATTCATGATTCAATTCATGATTTATTTCATGATTCATGATTCAATTCATGATTCATGATTCATGTTTCAATTCATGATTCATGATTCAATTCATGAATTATGACTCGATTCATGATTCATGATTCGATTCATGATTCATGATTCAATTCATGATTCATGATTCATTTCATGATTCATTATTCAATTCATGATTCATGATTCGATTTATGATTCATGATTCAATTCATGATTCATGATTCCATTCATGATTCATGATTCATGATTCAAATTATGATTCATGATTCATGATTCAATTCATGATTCATGATTCGATTCATAAATCATGATTCAATTCATGATTCAATTC
The DNA here is from genome assembly GCF_038048845.1 of Mixophyes fleayi. Lineage (NCBI taxonomy): Eukaryota > Metazoa > Chordata > Amphibia > Anura > Limnodynastidae > Mixophyes > Mixophyes fleayi. Next base: position 56,327 of record NW_027447952.1, on the reverse strand, counting down.
ATGATTCATGATTAGTTTCCTGATTAATGATTCAATTCATGATTCATGATTCATGATTTGATTCATGATTCATGATTCTTGATTCATGATTTAGTTCATGATTCATGATTCAATTCATGATTAATGATTCGATTCATAAATCATGATTCAATTCATGATTCAATTCATGATTCATGATTAGTTTCATGATTCATGATTCAATTCATAATTCATGATTCATGATTCATGATTCAATTCATGATTCATGATTCATGATTCAATTCATGATTCATGATTCATGATTTGATTCATGATTCATGATTCTTGATTCATGATTCATTTCATGATTCACGATTCATGATTCAATTCATGATTCGATTCATGATTCATAATTCAATTCATGATTCATGATTCGATTCATGATTCATGATTCGATTCATGATTCATGATTCATTTCATGATTCAATATTCAATTCATGATTCAATTCATGATTCATGATTCGATTCATGATTCGATTCATGATTCATGATTCCATTCATAATTCATGATTCATGATTCAATTCATGATTCATGATTCATGATTCGATTCATAAATTATGATTCAATTCATGATTCATGATTCGTTTCATGATCCATGATTCAATTCATATTTCATGATTTATGATTCAATTCATGATTCATGATTCAATTCATGATTCAATTCATGATTTATTTCATGATTCATGATTCAATTCATGATTCAATTCATGATTTATTTCATGATTCATGATTCAATTCATGATTCATGATTCATGTTTCAATTCATGATTCATGATTCAATTCATGATTCATGACTCGATTCATGATTCATGATTCGATTCATGATTCATGATTCAATTCATGATTCATGATTCATTTCATGATTCATTATTCAATTCATGATTCATGATTCGATTCATGATTCATGATTCAATTCATGATTCATGATTCCATTCATGATTCATGATTCATGATTCAATTTATGATTCATGATTCATGATTCGATTGATGATTCATGATTCGATTCATAAATCATGATTCAATTCATGATTCAATTCATGATTCATGATTCGTTTCATGATTCATGATTCAATTCATAATTCATGATTCATGATTCATGATTCAATTCATGGTTCATGATTCATTTCATGATTCACGATTCATGATTCAATTCATGATTCAATTCATGATTAATGATTCATGATTCGATTCATGATTCGATTCATGATTCATAATTCAATTCATGATTCATGATTCGATTCATGATTCATGATTCGATTCATGATTCATGATTCATTTCATGATTCATTATTCAATTCATGATTCAATTCATGATTCATGATTCGATTCATGATTCGATTCATGATTCGAATCATGATTCATGATTCCATTCATAATTCATGATTCATGATTCAATTCATGATTCATGATTCATGATTCGATTCATGATTTAGTTGATGATTCATGATTCAATTCATGATTAATGATTTATGATTCAATTCATGATTCATGATTCAATTCAAGATTCATGATTTATGATTTGATTCATAAATCATGATTCAATTCATGATTCATGATTCGTTTCATGATTCATGATTCATGATTCACTTCATGATTCATGATTCATGATTTATGATTCAATTCATGATTCATGATTCATGATTTGATTCATGATTCATGATTCATGCTTCAATTCATGATTTGGTTCATGATTCATGATTCAATTCATGATTAATGATTTATGATTCAATTCATGATTCATGATTCATTTCATGATTTAATTCATGATTCATTTCATGATTAATGATTTATGATTCAATTCATGATTCATGATTCATTTCATGATTTAATTCATGATTCATGATTCATAATTTGATTCATGATTCATGATTCATGATTCATGATTCATGATTCATGATTCAATTCATGATTCATGATTCGATTCAAGATTCATGATTTAATGAATGATTCATTTCATGATTCAATTCATGATTCATGATTCGATTCATGATTCATGATACGATTCATGATTCATGATTCAATTCATGATTCATGATTCATGATTCAATTCATGATTCAGTTCAAGATTCATGATTCAATTCATGATTCATGATTTATGATTCAAATTAAGATTCATGATTCATGATTTATTTAATGATTCATAATTCATTTCATGATTAAATTCATGATTAATTTATGATTCATGATTCATGATTTAATTCCTGATTCATTATTCGATTCATGATTCATGATTCCATTCATGATTCAATTCATGATTTATGATTCAATTCATGATTCATGATTCATGATTCATGATTCATGATTCAATTCATGATTCATGATTCATTGTTAGATTCATAATTCATGATTCATGATTCATTTCATGATTCATGATTCATGATTCAATTCATGATTCAATTCATGATTCAATTCATAATTCATGATTTGATTCATGATTCAATTCATGATTCATGATTCAATTCATGATTCATGATTCATGATTCAATTTATGATTCATGATTCATGATTTGATTCATGATTTATGATTCGTTTCATGTATCATGATTCATGATTCAATTCATGTTTTAGTTCATGATTCATGATTCAATTCATGAATAATAATTTTTGATTCAATTCATGATTCATTTCATGGTTTAATTCATGATTCATTTTATGATTTGTGATTCATGATTGAATTCATGATTGAATTCATGATCCATGATTCAATTCATGATTCATGATTTGATTAATGATTCATGATTCGATTCATGATTCATGATTCAATTAATGATTCATGATTCAAATAATGATTCATGATTCAATTCATGATTCATGATTCATGATTCATGATTCAATTCATGATTCAATTCATGATTCATGATTCATGATTCAAATTATGATTCATGATTCAATTCATGATTTATGATTCGATTCATGATTCATGATTCGATTCATGATTCCTTTCATGATTCATGATTCCATTCATGATTCATGATTCCATTCATGATTCATGATTTATGATTCAATTCATGATTCATGATTCATGATTCCATTCATGATTCATAATTCGATTCATAAATCATGATTCAATTCATGATTCATGATTCGTTTCATGATTCATGATTCACTTCATGATTCATGATTCATGATTTATGATTTAATTTTTGATTCATGATTCATGATTTGATTCATGATTAATGATTTATGATTCAATTCATGATTCATGATTCATTTCATGATTTAATTCATGATTCATTTCATGATTCATGATTCATTTCATGATTCAATTCATGATTCATGATTCAATTCATGATTCATGATTCATGATTCGATTCATGATTCATGATTCGATTCATATTTCATGATTTAATTAATGATTCATTTCATGATTCAATTCATGATTCATGATTCAATTCATGATTCATGATTCGATTCATGATTCATGATTTGATTCATGATTCATGATTCAATTCATGATTCATGATTCAATTCATATTTCAGTTCATGATTCATGATTCAATTCATGATTCATGATTTATGATTCAAATTAAGATTCATGATTCAGGATTAATGATTCAATTAATGATTCATAATTCATTTCATGATTAAATTCAAGTTTCATTTATGATTCATGATTCATGATTCAATTCATGATTCATGATTCATGATTCGATTCATGATTCATGATTCATTATTCGATTCATGATTCATGATTCATGATTCATGATTTATTTCCTGATTCACTATTCGATTCATGATTCATGATTCAATTCATGATTCAATTCATGATTCAATTCATGATTTAAATTAAGATTCATGATTCATGATTCATGATTCAATTAATGATTCATAATTCATTTTATGATTAAATTCATGATTATTTTATGATTCATAAATCATGATTCAATTCATGATTCATGGCTCGATTCATGATTCATGATTCGATTAGGGATTCATGATTTAATTCATGATTCATGATTCGATTCATTATTCATGATTCAATTCATGATTCATGATTCATGATTCAATTCATGATTCATGATTCATGATTCATGATTAAATTCATGATTCATGCGTTCGATTCATGATTCAATTCATGATTTATTTCATGATTCAATTCATGATTTATTTCATGATTCAATTCATGATTCATGATTCGATTCATGATTTAAGTTTCATTTCATGATTCATGATTCATGATTCAATTCATGCTTCAGTTCATGATTCATGATTCAATTCACGATTCATGATTCATGATTCGATTAATGAATCATGATTCAATTCACGATTCATGATTCGATTCATGATTCATGATTTGATTCATGATTCATGATTCGATTCATGATTCATGATTCGATTCATGATTCATGATTCGATTCATGATTCATGATTCGATTCAAGATTCATGATTGAATTCATGATTGAATTCATAATTCATGATTTAATTCAAGATTCATGATTCATGATTTGATTCATGATTCATGATTCATGATTCCATTCATGATTCATGATTAGATTCATAATTCATGATTCAATTCATGATTCATGATTCAATTCATGATTCATGATTCGATTCATGATTCATGATTCATTTCATAATTCATGATTCATGATTCAATTCATGATTCAATTCATGATTCATTATTCGATTAATGATTCATGATTCGATTCATGATTCGATTCATTATTCATGATTCAAATAATGATTCATTTCATGATGTGATTCATGATTCATGATTCAATCATGATTCATGATTCGATTCATGATTCATGATTCATTTCATAATTCATGATTCATGATTTAATTCATGATTCAATTCATGATTCATTATTCGATTAATGATTCATGATTCGATTCATGATTCGATTCATGATTCATGATTCAAATAATGATTCATTTCATGATGTGATTCATGATTCATGGTTCGATTCATGATTAATGATTCCATTCATGATTCATGATTCGATTCATAAATCATGATTCAATTCATGATTCATGATTTGTTTCATGATTCATGATTCACTTCATGATTCATGATTTATGATTCAATTCATGATTCATGATTCATGATTCATGCTTCAATTCATGATTTAGTTCATAATTCATGATTCAATTCATGATTAATGATTTATGATTCAATTCATGATTCATGATTCATTTCATGATTTAATTCATGATTCATTTCATGATTCATGATTCATGATTCAATTCATGATTCAATTCATGATTCATGATAGAATTCATGATTCATGATTCATGATTTGATTCATGATTCATGATTCATGATTCAATTCATGATTCATGATTCGATTCATGATTCATGATTTAATTAATGATTCATTTCATGATTCAATTCATGATTCATGATTCGATTCATGAATTATGATTCAATTCATGATTCATGATTCAATTCATGATTCAGTTCATGATTCATGATTCAATTCATGATTCATGATTTATGATTCAAATTAAGATTCATGATTCATGATTCAATTCATGATTCATAATTAATTTCATGATTAAATTCATGATTAATTTATGATTCATGATTCAATTCATGATTCATGATTCATGATTCAATTCATGATTCATGATTCATGATTTGATTCATGATTTATGATTCGTTTCATGTATCATGATTCATGATTCAATTCATGATTTAGTTCATGATTCATAATTCAATTCATGAATAATGATTTATGATTCAATTCATGATTCATTTCATGATTTAACTCATGATTCATTTCATGATTGGTGATTCATGATTGAATTCATGATTGAATTCATGATTCATGATTCAATTCATGATTCATGATTCAATTCATGATTCATTTCATGATTCGATTCATGATTCATGATTCATTTAATGATTCATGATTCAATTCATGATTCAGTTCATGATTCATGATTCAATTCATGATTCATGATTCATGATTCAATTCATGATTCAATTCATGATTCATGATTCGATTCATAATTCATGATTTGAATTATGATTTATGATTCGTTTCATGTATCATGATTCATGATTCAATTCATGATTTAGTTCATGATTCATAATTCAATTCATGAATAATGATTTATGATTCAATTCATGATTCATTTCATAATTTAATTCATGATTCATTTCATGATTCGTGATTCATGATTGAATTCATGATTGAATTCATGATTCATGATTGAATTCATGATTCATGATTCAATTCATGATTCATGATTAAATTCATGATTCATGATTCAATTCATGATTCATTTCATGATTTGATTCATGATTCATGATTCAATTCATAATTCATGATTCAATTCATGATTCAATTCATGATTCATGATTAATTTCATGATTCATGATTCATGATTCAATTCATGATTAATGATTTATGATTCAATTCATGATTCATGATTCATTTCATGATTCACGATTCATGATTCAATTCATGATTCAATTCATGATTCATGATTCATGAATTGATTCATGATTCATGATTCATGATTCATGATTCATGATTCAATTCATGAATCATGATTCGATTCATGATTCATGACTCAAATTATGATTCATTTAATGCATCATCAATTCATGATTCATGATTCAATTCATGATTTATGATTCGATTCATGATTTATGATTCGATTCATGATTCAATTCATGATTCATGATTCAATTCATGATTCGATTCATGATTCATGATTCGATTCAAGATTCATGATTCGATTCATGATTCATGATTTAATTCATGATTCAATTCATGATTCATGATTCAATTTATGATTTATTTCATGATTCATGATTCAATTCATGATTCATGATTCAATTTATGATTTATTTCATGATTCATGATTCAATTCATGATTCATGATTCATGATTCAATTCATGATTCATGATTCATTTAATGATTCATTATTCAATTCATGATTCAATTCATGATTCAATTCATGGTTCATGATTCGATTCATGATTCATTTAATGATTCATTATTCAATTCATGATTCAATTCATGATTCATGATTCCATTCATGATTCATGATTCATGATTCAATTCATGATTCATGATTCGATTCATGATTCATGATTCGATTCATAAATCATGATTCAATTCATGATTCAATTCATGATTCATGATTCGTTTCATGATTCATGATTGAATTCATAATTCATGATTCGTTTTGCATGATTCAATTCATGGTTCATGATTCATGATTCAATTCATGATTCATGATTTGATTCATGATTTATGATTCTGGATTCATGATTTAGTTCATGATTCATGATTCAATTCATGATTAATGATTTATAATTCAATTCATGATTCATGATTCATTTCATGATTTAATTCATGATTCATTTCATTATTCACGATTCATGATTCAATTCATGATTCAATACATGATTCATGATTCAATTCATGATTCATGATTTGATTCATGATTCATGATTCATAATTCATCATTCAATTCATGATTCATGATTCGATTCATGATTCATGATTCGATTCATGATTCATGATTCGATTCATGATTCATGATTCGATTCATGATTCATGATTCGATTCATGATTCATGATTCGATTCATGATTCATGATTCGATTCATGATTCATGATTCAATTCATGATTCATTTCATGCATCATCAATTCATGATTCATAATTCAATTTATGATTCATGATTCGATTCATGATTTATGATTCGAATCATGATTCAATTCATGATTCATGATTCATTTCATGATTCATGATTCATGATTAGATTCATAATTCATGATTCATGATTTAATTCATGATTCATGATTCGATTCATGATTCATGATTCGATTCATGATTCATGATTCATTTCAAGATTAATAATTCATGATTCAATTCATGATTCAATTCATGATTCATGATTCGATTCATGATTCGATTCATGATTCATAATTCAATTCATGATTCATGATTCGATTCATGATTCATGATTCATTTAATGATTGATTATTCAATTCATGATTCAATTCATGATTCATGATTCGATTCATGATTCATGATTCGATTCATGATTCATGATTCCATTCATAATTCATGATTCATGATTCAATTCATGATTCATGATTCGATTCATAAATTATGATTCAATTCATGATTCAATTCATGATTCATGATTCGTTTCATGATTAATGATTCAATTCATAATTCATGATTCATGATTCATGATTCAATTCATGATTCATGATTCATGATTCAATTCATGATTCATGATTCATGATTCAATTCATGATTCATGATTTAAATTCATGATTCATGAATCTTGATTCATGATTTAGTTCATGATTCATGATTCAATTCATGATTCAATTCATGATTCATGATTTAATTCATGATTCACGATTCATGATTCAATTCATGATTCAATTCATGATTCATGATTCAATTCATGATTCATGATTCATGATATGATTCATGATTTAATTCATGATTCATGATTCATGATTCAATTCATGATTTATGATTCAATTCATGATTCATGATTCATGATTCAATTCATGATTCATGCTTCAATTCATGATTCATGATTCAATTCATGATTCAATTCATGATTTAATTCATGATTCATGATTCAATTCATGATTCAATTCATGATTTATTTCATGACTCATGATTCAATTCATGATTCATGATTCATGATTCAATTCATGATTCATGATTCAATTCATGATTCATGATTCCATTCATGATTCATGATTCAATTCATGATTCATGATTCATTTCATGATTCATTATTCAATTCATGATTCAATTCATGATTCATGATTCGATTCATGATTCATGACTCATGATTCGATTCATGATTCATGATTCGATTCATGATTCATGATTCGATTCATAAATCATGATTCAATTCATGATTCAATTTATGATTCATGATTTGATTCATGATTAATGATTCTTGATTCATGATTTAGTTCATGATTCATGATTCAATTCATGATTCAATTCATGATTCATGATTCATTTCATGATTTAATGCATGATTCATTTCATGATTCACAATTTATGATTCAATTCATGATTCAATTCATGATTCATGATTCAATTCATAATTCATGATTCATAATTTGATTCATGATTCATGATTCATATTTCATGATTCAATTCATGATTCATGATTCGATTCATGATTCATTTGATGATGCATGATTCAATTCATGATTTATTTCACGCATCATCAAGTCATGATTCATGATTCAATTCATGATTCATGATTCGTTTCATGATTTATGATTCAATTCATGATTCAATTCATGATTCATGATTCATTTCATGATTCATGATTCAAATTATGATTCAGTTCATGATTCATGATTCAATTCATGATTCATGATTCATTATTCGATTCATGATTCATGATTCATGATTCATGATTCATGATTTAATTCCTGATTTATGATTCAATTCATGATTCATGATTGAAATCAGGATTCATGATTCATGATTCAATTCATAATGCATGATTCATGATTTGATTTATGATTCATGATTTGATTCATGATTTATGATTCGTTTCATGATTCATGATTTATGATTCAATTCATGATTTAGTTCATAATTCATGAATCAATTCATGATTAATTATTTATGATTCAATTCATGATTCATGATTCATTTCATGATTTAATTCATGATTCATTTCATGATTTATGTTTCATGATTGAATTCATGATTCAATTCATGATTCATGATTCAATTCATGATTCATGATTCATGATTCAATTCATGATTTATGATTCGATTCATGATTCATGATTCAATTCATGATTCATTTCATGATTCAATTCATGATTCATGATTCAATGCATGATTCATGATTCGATTCATGATTCATGATTCGATTCATGATTCAATTCATGATTCATGATTCATTTCATGATTCATGATTCATAATTCAATTAATGATTCAGTTCATGATTCATGATTCAATTCATGATTCATGATTTATGATTCGATTCATGATTCATGATTCATGATTTATAATTCATGATTCAATTCCTGATTCATGATTCGATTCATGATTCATGATTCAGTTCATGATTCAATTCATGATTCATAATTCAATTCATGATTCATGGTTCATGATTCGATTCATGATTCAATTCATGATTCAATTCATGATTCATGATTCGATTAATGATTCATGATTCATTTCATGATTCATACTTCATGATTCAATTCATGATTTGATTCATGATTCATGATTCGATTCATGATTCATGATTCAATTAATGATTCATGATTTAAATCATGATTTATGATTCAATTCATGATTCATGATTCATGATTCAATTCATGATTCATGATTCATGATTCAATTCATGATTCGATTCATGATTCATGATTCGATTTATGATTCATGATTCAATTATTGATTCATGATTCATGATTCATGATTCATTTCATGATTCATGATTCATGATTCAATTCATGATTCATGATTCATTTCATGATTCATAATTCAATTCATGATTCACTTCATGATTCGATTCATGATTCATGATTCAATTCATGATTCATGATTCATTTCATGATTCATTATTCATTTCATAATTCATTATTCAATTCATGATTCATGATTCGATTCATGATTCATGATTCAATTCATGATTCATGATTCATGATTCGATTCATGACTCATGATTCATGATTCTTGATTCATGATTTGATTCATGATTCATGATTCGTTACATCATTCATGATTCATGATTCAATTCATGATTTAGTTCATGATTCATGATTCAATTCATGATTAATGATTTATGATTCAATTCATGATTCATTATTCATTTCATGATTTAATTCATGATTAATTTCATGATTCATGATTTGATTCATGATTCAATTCTTGATTAAATTCATGATTCATGATTCAATTCATGATTCAATTCATGATTCATGATTCAATTCATGATTCATGAATCATGAATTGAATCATGATTCATGATTCATGATATATGATTCAATTCATGATTCATGATTCGATTCATGATTCATGATTCAATTCATGATTCATTTAATGATTCAATTCATGATTCATGATTCATGATTCGATTCATGATTCATGATTCGATTCATGATTCATGATTCAATTCATGATTCATGACATGATTCATGATTCATGATTCAATTTATGATTCAGTTCATGATTCATGATTCAATTCATAATTCATGATTTATGATTCAAATTAAGATTCAGGATTCATGATTCATGATTCAATTAATGATTCATAATTCATTTCATGATTAAATTCATGATTCATTTCATGATTCATGATTCATGATTCAATCCATGATTCAATTCATGATTTATGATTCGATTCATGATTCGATTGAAGATTCATGATTTAATTCATGATTCATGATTCGATTGAAGATTCATGATTTAATTCTTGATTCATGAGTCGATTTATGATTCATGATTTAATTCATGATTCATGATTCATGATTCAATTCATGATTCATTATTCAATTCATGATTCGATTCATGATTTATTTCATGATTCATGATTCAATTCATGATTCAATTCATGATTTATTTCATGATTCATTATTTAATTCATGATTAATGATTCTTGATTCAATTCATGATTCATGATTCAATTCATGATTCATGATTTGATTCATGATTCATGATTCAATTCATTAATCATGATTCATTTCATGATTCATGATTCATTTCATGATTCATGATTCATGATTCAATTCATGATTCATTATTCAATTCATGATTCAATTCATGATTTATTTCATGATTCATGATTCAATTCATGATTCAATTCATGATTTATTTCATGATTCATGATTCAATTCATGATTCATGATTCATGTTTCAATTCATGATTCATGATTCAATTCATGAATTATGACTCGATTCATGATTCATGATTCGATTCATGATGCATGATTCAATTCATGATTCATGATTCATTTCATGATTCATTATTCAATTCATGATTCATGATTCGATTTATGATTCATGATTCAATTCATGATTCATGATTCCATTCATGATTCATGATTCATGATTCAAATTATGATTCATGATTCATGATTCAATTCATGATTCATGATTCGATTCATAAATCATGATTCAATTCATGATTCAATTCATGATTCATGATTAGTTTCCTGATTAATGATTCAATTCATAATTCATGATTCATGATTCATGATTCAATTCATGATTCATGATTCATGATTTGATTCATGATTCATGATTCTTGATTCATGATTTAGTTCATGATTCATGATTCAATTCATGATTAATGATTCGATTCATAAATCATGATTCAATTCATGATTCAATTCATGTTTCATGATTAGTTTCATGATTCATGATTCAATTCATAATTCATGATTCATGATTCATGATTCAATTCATGATTCATGATTCATGATTCAATTCATGATTCATGATTCATGATTTGATTCATGATTCATGATTCTTGATTCATGATTCATTTCATGATTCACGATTCATGATTCAATTCATGATTCGATTCATGATTCATAATTCAATTCATGATTCATTATTCGATTCATGATTCATGATTCGATTCATGATTCATGATTCATTTCATGATTCAATATTCAATTCATGATTCAATTCATGATTCATGATTCGATTCATGATTCGATTCATGATTCGATTCATGATTCATGATTCCATTCATAATTCATGATTCATGATTCAATTCATGATTCATGATTCATGATTCGATTCATAAATTATGATTCAATTCATGATTCATGATTCGTTTCATGATCCATGATTCAATTCATATTTCATGATTTATGATTCAATTCATGATTCATGATTCAATTCATGATTCAATTCATGATTTATTTCATGATTCATGATTCAATTCATGATTCAATTCATGATTTATTTCATGATTCATGATTCAATTCATGATTCATGATTCATGTTTCAATTCATGATTCATGATTCAATTCATGATTCATGACTCGATTCATGATTCATGATTCGATTCATGATTCATGATTCAATTCATGATTCATGATTCATTTCATGATTCATTATTCAATTCATGATTCATGATTCGATTCATGATTCATGATTCAATTCATGATTCATGATTCCATTCATGATTCATGATTCATGATTCAAATTATGATTCATGATTCATGATTCGATTGATGATTCATGATTCGATTCATAAATCATGATTCAATTCATGATTCAATTCATGATTCATGATTCGTTTCATGATTCATGATTCAATTCATAATTCATGATTCATGATTCATGATTCAATTCATGGTTCATGATTCATTTCATGATTCACGATTCATGATTCAATTCATGATTCAATTCATGATTAATGATTCATGATTCGATTCATGATTCGATTCATGATTCATAATTCAATTCATGATTCATGATTCGATTCATGATTCATGATTCGATTCATGATTCATGATTCATTTCATGATTCATTATTCAATTCATGATTCAATTCATGATTCATGATTCGATTCATGATTCGATTCATGATTCGAATCATGATTCATGATTCCATTCATAATTCATGATTCATGATTCAATTCATGATTCATGATTCATGATTCGATTCATGATTTAGTTGATGATTCATGATTCAATTCATGATTAATGATTTATGATTCAATTCATGATTCATGATTCAATTCATGATTCATGATTCGTTTCATGATTCATGATTCATGATTCACTTCATGATTCATGATTCATGATTTATGATTCAATTCATGATTCATGATTCATGATTTGATTCATGATTCATGATTCATGCTTCAATTCATGATTTAGTTCATGATTCATGATTCAATTCATGATTAATGATTTATGATTCAATTCATGATTCATGATTCATTTCATGATTTAATTCATGATTCATTTCATGATTAATGATTTATGATTCAATTCATGATTCATGATTCATTTCATGATTTAATTCATGATTCATGATTCATAATTTGATTCATGATTCATGATTCATGATTCATGATTCATGATTCATGATTCATGATTCAATTCATGATTCATGATTCGATTCAAGATTCATGATTTAATGAATGATTCATTTCATGATTCAATTCATGATTCATGATTCGATTCATGATTCATGATACGATTCATGATTCATGATTCAATTCATGATTCATGATTCATGATTCAATTCATGATTCAGTTCAAGATTCATGATTCAATTCATGATTCATGATTTATGATTCAAATTAAGATTCATGATTCATGATTTATTTAATGATTCATAATTCATTTCATGATTAAATTCATGATTAATTTATGATTCATGATTCATGATTTAATTCCTGATTCATTATTCGATTCATGATTCATGATTCCATTCATGATTCAATTCATGATTTATGATTCAATTCATGATTCATGATTCATGATTCATGATTCATGATTCAATTCATGATTCATGATTCATTGTTAGATTCATAATTCATGATTCATGATTCATTTCATGATTCATGATTCATGATTCAATTCATGATTCAATTCATGATTCAATTCATAATTCATGATTTGATTCATGATTCAATTCATGATTCATGATTCAATTCATGATTCATGATTCATGATTCAATTTATGATTCATGATTCATGATTTGATTCATGATTTATGATTCGTTTCATGTATCATGATTCATGATTCAATTCATGTTTTAGTTCATGATTCATGATTCAATTCATGAATAATAATTTTTGATTCAATTCATGATTCATTTCATGGTTTAATTCATGATTCATTTTATGATTCGTGATTCATGATTGAATTCATGATTGAATTCATGATCCATGATTCAATTCATGATTCATGATTTGATTAATGATTCATGATTCGATTCATGATTCATGATTCAATTAATGATTCATGATTCAAATAATGATTCATGATTCAATTCATGATTCATGATTCATGATTCATGATTCAATTCATGATTCAATTCATGATTCATGATTCATGATTCAAATTATGATTCATGATTCAATTCATGATTTATGATTCGATTCATGATTCATGATTCGATTCATGATTCCTTTCATGATTCATGATTCCATTCATGATTCATGATTCCATTCATGATTCATGATTTATGATTCAATTCATGATTCATGATTCATGATTCCATTCATGATTCATGATTCGATTCATAAATCATGATTCAATTCATGATTCATGATACGTTTCATGATTCATGATTCACTTCATGATTCATGATTCATGATTTATGATTTAATTTTTGATTCATGATTCATGATTTGATTCATGATTAATGATTTATGATTCAATTCATGATTCATGATTCATTTCATGATTTAATTCATGATTCATTTCATGATTCATGATTCATTTCATGATTCAATTCATGATTCATGATTCAATTCATGATTCATGATTCATGATTCGATTCATGATTCATGATTCGATTCATATTTCATGATTTAATTAATGATTCATTTCATGATTCAATTCATGATTCATGATTCAATTCATGATTCATGATTCGATTCATGATTCATGATTTGATTCATGATTCATGATTCAATTCATGATTCATGATTCAATTCATATTTCAGTTCATGATTCATGATTCAATTCATGATTCATGATTTATGATTCAAATTAAGATTCATGATTCAGGATTAATGATTCAATTAATGATTCATAATTCATTTCATGATTAAATTCAAGTTTCATTTATGATTCATGATTCATGATTCAATTCATGATTCATGATTCATGATTCGATTCATGATTCATGATTCATGATTCGATTCATGATTCATGATTCATGATTCATGATTTAATTCCTGATTCACTATTCGATTCATGATTCATGATTCAATTCATGATTCAATTCATGATTCAATTCATGATTTAAATTAAGATTCATGATTCATGATTCATGATTCAATTAATGATTCATAATTCATTTTATGATTAAATTCATGATTATTTTATGATTCATAAATCATGATTCAATTCATGATTCATGGCTCGATTCATGATTCATGATTCGATTAGGGATTCATGATTTAATTCATGATTCATGATTCGATTCATTATTCATGATTCAATTCATGATTCATGATTCATGATTCAATTCATGATTCATGATTCATGATTCATGATTAAATTCATGATTCATGCGTTCGATTCATGATTCAATTCATGATTTATTTCATGATTCAATTCATGATTTATTTCATGATTCAATTCATGATTCATGATTCGATTCATGATTCAAGTTTCATTTCATGATTCATGATTCATGATTCAATTCATGCTTCAGTTCATGATTCATGATTCAATTCACGATTCATGATTCATGATTCGATTAATGAATCATGATTCAATTCACGATTCATGATTCGATTCATGATTCATGATTTGATTCATGATTCATGATTCGATTCATGATTCATGATTCGATTCATGATTCATGATTCGATTCATGATTCATGATTCGATTCATGATTCATGATTCGATTCAAGATTCATGATTGAATTCATGATTGAATTCATAATTCATGATTTAATTCAAGATTCATGATTCATGATTTGATTCATGATTCATGATTCATGATTCCATTCATGATTCATGATTAGATTCATAATTCATGATTCAATTCATGATTCATGATTCAATTCATGATTCATGATTCGATTCATGATTCATGATTCATTTCATAATTCATGATTCATGATTCAATTCATGATTCAATTCATGATTCATTATTCGATTAATGATTCATGATTCGATTCATGATTCGATTCATTATTCATGATTCAAATAATGATTCATTTCATGATGTGATTCATGATTCATGATTCAATCATGATTCATGATTCAATCATGATTCATGATTCGATTCATGATTCATGATTCATTTCATAATTCATGATTCATGATTTAATTCATGATTCAATTCATGATTCATTATTCGATTAATGATTCATGATTCGATTCATGATTCGATTCATGATTCATGATTCAAATAATGATTCATTTCATGATGTGATTCATGATTCATGATTCAATTCATGATTCATGATTCAATTCATGATTCATGATTCGATTCATGATTCATGATTCAATTCATGATTCATGATTCATTTCATGATTCATTATTCAATTCATGATTCCTTTCATGATTCATGGTTCGATTCATGATTAATGATTCCATTCATGATTCATGGTTCGATTCATGATTAATGATTCCATTCATGATTCATGATTCGATTCATAAATCATGATTCAATTCATGATTCATGATTTGTTTCATGATTCATGATTCACTTCATGATTCATGATTTATGATTCAATTCATGATTCATGATTCATGATTCATGCTTCAATTCATGATTTAGTTCATGATTCATGATTCAATTCATGATTAATGATTTATGATTCAATTCATGATTCATGATTCATGATTCATGATTCAATTCATGATTCAATTCATGATTCATGATTCATGATTCAAATTATGATTCATGATTCAATTCATGATTTATGATTCGATTCATGATTCATGATTCGATTCATGATTCCTTTCATGATTCATGATTCCATTCATGATTCATGATTCCATTCATGATTCATGATTTATGATTCAATTCATGATTCATGATTCATGATTCCATTCATGATTCATGATTCGATTCATAAATCATGATTCAATTCATGATTCATGATTCGTTTCATGATTCATGATTCACTTCATGATTCATGCATGATTCATGATTTATGATTTAATTTTTGATTCATGATTCATGATTTGATTCATGATTAATGATTTATGATTCAATTCATGATTCATGATTCATTTCATGATTTAATTCATGATTCATTTCATGATTCATGATTCATTTCATGATTCAATTCATGATTCATGATTCAATTCATGATTCATGATTCATGATTCGATTCATGATTCATGATTCGATTCATATTTCATGATTTAATTAATGATTCATTTCATGATTCAATTCATGATTCATGATTCAATTCATGATTCATGATTCGATTCATGATTCATGATTTGATTCATGATTCATGATTCAATTCATGATTCATGATTCAATTCATATTTCAGTTCATGATTCATGATTCAATTCATGATTCATGATTTATGATTCAAATTAAGATTCATGATTCAGGATTAATGATTCAATTAATGATTCATAATTCATTTCATGATTAAATTCAAGTTTCATTTATGATTCATGATTCATGATTCAATTCATGATTCATGATTCATGATTCGATTCATGATTCATGATTCATGATTCGATTCATGATTCATGATTCATGATTCATGATTTAATTCCTGATTCACTATTCGATTCATGATTCATGATTCAATTCATGATTCAATTCATGATTCAATTCATGATTTAAATTAAGATTCATGATTCATGATTCATGATTCAATTAATGATTCATAATTCATTTTATGATTAAATTCATGATTATTTTATGATTCATAAATCATGATTCAATTCATGATTCATGGCTCGATTCATGATTCATGATTCGATTAGGGATTCATGATTTAATTCATGATTCATGATTCGATTCATTATTCATGATTCAATTCATGATTCATGATTCATGATTCAATTCATGATTCATGATTCATGATTCATGATTAAATTCATGATTCATGCGTTCGATTCATGATTCAATTCATGATTTATTTCATGATTCAATTCATGATTTATTTCATGATTCAATTCATGATTCATGATTCGATTCATGATTCAAGTTTCATTTCATGATTCATGATTCATGATTCAATTCATGCTTCAGTTCATGATTCATGATTCAATTCACGATTCATGATTCATGATTCGATTAATGAATCATGATTCAATTCACGATTCATGATTCGATTCATGATTCATGATTTGATTCATGATTCATGATTCGATTCATGATTCATGATTCGATTCATGATTCATGATTCGATTCATGATTCATGATTCGATTCATGATTCATGATTCGATTCAAGATTCATGATTGAATTCATGATTGAATTCATAATTCATGATTTAATTCAAGATTCATGATTCATGATTCATGATTCATGATTCCATTCATGATTCATGATTAGATTCATAATTCATGATTCAATTCATGATTCATGATTCAATTCATGATTCATGATTCGATTCATGATTCATGATTCATTTCATAATTCATGATTCATGATTCAATTCATGATTCAATTCATGATTCATTATTCGATTAATGATTCATGATTCGATTCATGATTCGATTCATTATTCATGATTCAAATAATGATTCATTTCATGATGTGATTCATGATTCATGATTCAATCATGATTCATGATTCAATCATGATTCATGATTCGATTCATGATTCATGATTCATTTCATAATTCATGATTCATGATTTAATTCATGATTCAATTCATGATTCATTATTCGATTAATGATTCATGATTCGATTCATGATTCGATTCATGATTCATGATTCAAATAATGATTCATTTCATGATGTGATTCATGATTCATGATTCAATTCATGATTCATGATTCAATTCATGATTCATGATTCGATTCATGATTCATGATTCAATTCATGATTCATGATTCATTTCATGATTCATTATTCAATTCATGATTCCTTTCATGATTCATGGTTCGATTCATGATTAATGATTCCATTCATGATTCATGATTCGATTCATAAATCATGATTCAATTCATGATTCATGATTTGTTTCATGATTCATGATTCACTTCATGATTCATGATTTATGATTCAATTCATGATTCATGATTCATGCTTCAATTCATGATTTAGTTCATGATTCATGATTCAATTCATGATTAATGATTTATGATTCAATTCATGATTCATGATTCATTTCATGATTTAATTCATGATTCATTTCATGATTCATGATTCATGATTCAATTCATGATTCAATTCATGATTCATGATAGAATTCATGATTCATGATTCATGATTTGATTCATGATTCATGATTCATGATTCAATTCATGATTCATGATTCGATTCATGATTCATGATTTAATTAATGATTCATTTCATGATTCAATTCATGATTCATGATTCGATTCATGAATTATGATTCAATTCATGATTCATGATTCAATTCATGATTCAGTTCATGATTCATGATTCAATTCATGATTCATGATTTATGATTCAAATTAAGATTCATGATTCATGATTCAATTCATGATTCATAATTAATTTCATGATTAAATTCATGATTAATTTATGATTCATGATTCAATTCATGATTCATGATTCAATTCATGATTCATGATTCATGATTCAATTCATGATTCATGATTCATGATTTGATTCATGATTTATGATTCGTTTCATGTATCATGATTCATGATTCAATTCATGATTTAGTTCATGATTCATAATTCAATTCATGAATAATGATTTATGATTCAATTCATGATTCATTTCATGATTTAACTCATGATTCATTTCATGATTGGTGATTCATGATTGAATTCATGATTGAATTCATGATTCATGATTCAATTCATGATTCATGATTCAATTCATGATTCATGATTCAATTCATGATTCATTTCATGATTCGATTCATGATTCATGATTCATTTATTGATTCATGATTCATGATTCAATTCATGATTCAGTTCATGATTCATGATTCAATTCATGATTCATGATTCATAATTCAATTCATGATTCAATTCATGATTCAATTCATGATTCATGATTCGATTCATAATTCATGATTTGAATTATGATTTATGATTCGTTTCATGTATCATGATTCATGATTCAATTCATGATTTAGTTCATGATTCATAATTCAATTCATGAATAATGATTTATGATTCAATTCATGATTCATTTCATGATTTAATTCATGATTCATTTCATGATTCGTGATTCATGATTGAATTCATGATTGAATTCATGATTCATGATTGAATTCATGATTCATGATTGAATTCATGATTCATGATTAAATTCATGATTCATGATTCAATTCATGATTCATTTCATGATTCGATTCATGATTCATGATTCAATTCATAATTCATGATTCAATTCATGATTCAATTCATGATTCATGATTAATTTCATGATTCATGATTCATGATTCAATTCATGATTCAGTTCATGATTCATGATTCAATTCATGATTCATGATTCATGATTCGATTCATGATTCAATTCATGATTCATGATTCATTTCATGATTCATGATTCATGATTCAATTCATGATTCAGTTCATGATTCATGATTCAATTCATGATTCATGATTCATAATTCGATTCATGATTTGTGATTGATGATTCATGATTCATGATTCAATTCCTAATTCATGATTCAATTCATGATTCATGATTCAATTCATGATTCAATTCATGATTCATGATTCAATTCATGATTCATGGTTCATGATTTGTTTCATGATTCAATTCATGATTTAATTCATGATTCAATTCATGATTCATGATTCAATTAATGATTCATGATTCATTTCATGATTCATGATTCATAAATCAATTCATGATTCAATTTATGATTCATGATTCGATTCATGATTCATGATTCGATTCATGATTCATGATTCAATTAATGATTCATGATTCAAATCATGATTCATGATTCGATTCATGATTCATGATTCGATTCATGATTCATGATTCAATTAATGATTCATGATTCAAATCATGATTCATGATTCAATTCATGATTCATGATTCATGATTCATGATTTAATTCATGATTCAATTCATGATTTATGATTCATGATTCAATTCACGATTCATGATTCAAATTATGATTCATGATTCAATTCATGATTTATGATTCGATTCATGATTCATGATTCAATTCATGATTCATGATTCATTTCATGATTCATTATTCAATTCATGATTCCTTTCATGATTCATGATTCGATTCATGATTCATGATTCCATTCATGATTCATGATTCAATTCATGATTAATGATTTATGATTCAATTCATGATTTAATTAATGATTCATTTCATAATTCATGATTCATGATTCGATTCATGATTCAATTCATGATTCATGATTCAATTCATGATTCAGTTCATGATTTATGATTCAATTCATGATTCAGTTCATGATTCATGATTCAATTCATGATTCATGATTCATGATTCAATTCATGATTAATGATTTATGATTCAATTCATGATTAATGATTTATGATTCAATTCATGATTCATGATTCATTTCATGATTTAATTCATGATTCATTTCATGATTCATGATTCATGATTCGATTCATGATTCAATTCATGATTCATGATTCGATTCATGATTCATGATTCAATTCATGATTCAATTCATGATTCATGATTCAATTCATGATTCGTGGTTCATGATTCAATTCATGATTCAGTTCATGATTCATGATTCAATTCATGATTCATGATTCATGATTCAATTCATGATTCAATTCATGATTCATGATTCATTTCATGATTCATGATTCATGATTCAATTCATGATTCAGTTCATGATTCATGATTCAATTCATGATTCATGATTCATAATTCGATTCATGATTTATGATTTATGATTCATGATTCATGATTCAATTACTGATTCATGATTCAATTCATGATTCATTATTCAATTCATGATTCAATTCATGATTCATGATTCAATTCATGATTCATGATTCAATTCATGATTCATGGTTCATGATTCGTTTCATGATTCAATTCATGATTCATGATTCGATTCATGATTCATGATTCGATTCATGATTCATGATTCAATTAATGATATATGATTCATTTCATGATTCATTTCATGATTCATTATTCAATTCATGATTCCTTTCATGATTCATGATTCGATTCATGATTCATGATTCCATTTATGAATTATTATTCATGATTAAATTCATGATTCATGATTCATGATTCCATTCATGATTCATGATTCGATTCATAAATCATGATTCAATTCATGATTCATGAATCACTTCATGATTTATGATTTATGATTCATGCTTCAATTCATGATTTAGTTCATGATTCATGATTCAATTCATGATTAATGATTTATGATTCAATTCATGATTCATGATTCATTTCATGATTTAATTAATGATTCATTTCATGATTCATGATTCATGATTCGATTCATGATTCAATTCATGATTCATGATTCATTTCATGATTCATGATTCATTATTCAATTCATGATTCAGTTCATGATTCATGATTCTATTCATGATTCATAGTTCATGATTCACCTCATGATTCAGTTCATGATTCATGATTCAATTCATGATTCATGATGCATGATTCGATTCATGATTCAATTCATGATTCATTTCATGATTCATGATTCATGATTCAATTCATGATTCAGTTCATGATTCATGATTCAATTCATGATTCATGATTCATAATTCGATTCATGATTTATGATTTATGATTCATGATTCATGATTCAATTCCTGATTCATGATTCAATTCATGATTCATGATTCAATTCATGATTCATGATTCAATTCATGATTCAATTCATGATTCATGATTCAATTCATGATTCATGGTTCATGATTCGTTTCATGATTCAATTCATGATTCAATTCATGATTCAATTCATGATTCATGATTCGATTAATGATTCATGATTCATTTCATGATTCATGATTCATAAATCAATTCATGATTTAATTCATGATTCATGATTCGATTCATGATTCATGATTCGATTCATGATTCATGATTCAATTAATGATTCATGATTCAAATCATGATTCATGATTCAATTCATGATTCATGATTTAATTCATGATTCAATTCATGATTTATGATTCATGATTCAATTCACGATTCATGATTCAAATTATGATTCATGATTTAATTCATGATTTATGATTCGATTCATGATTCATGATTCGATTCATGATTCAAGATTCAATTCATGATTCATGATTCATTTCATGATTCATTATTCAATTCATGATTCCTTTCATGATTCATGAGTCGATTCATGATTCATGATTCCATTCATGATTCATGATTCATGATTCAATTCATGATTCATGATTCAAGATTCCATTCATGATTCATGATTCGATTCATAAATCATAATTCAATTCATGATTCATGATTCACTTCATGATTCATGATTCATGATTCATGATTTATGATTCATGCTTCAATTCATGATTTAGTTCATGATTCATGATTCAATTCATGATTAATGATTTATGATTCAATTCATGATTCATGATTCATTTCATGATTTAATTCATGATTCATTTCATGATTCATGATTCATGATTCGATTCATGATTCAATTCATGATTCATGATTCATTTCATGATTCATGATTCATGATTCATTTCATGATTCAGTTCATGATTCATGATTCAATTCATGATTCATGATTCATGATTCAAATTATGATTTAGTTCATGACTCATGATTCAATTCATGATTCATGATTCATGATTCAAATTATGATTCATGATTCATTTCATGATTCAATTCATGATTCATGCTTCAAATTATGATTTAGTTCATGATTCATGATTCAATTCATGATTAATGATTTATGATTCAATTCATGATTCATGATTCATTTCATGATTTAATTCATGAGTCATTTCATGATTCATGTTTCGATTCATGATTCAATTCATGATGCATTTCATGATTCATGATTCATGATTCAATTCATGATCCATGATTCATAATTCGATTCATGATTTATGATTTATGATTCATGATTCATGATTCATGATTCAATTCCTGATTCATGATTCGATTCATGATTCATGATTCAATTCATGATTCATGATTCATGTCATGATTCATGGTTCATGATTCGATTCATGATTCAATTCAGGATTTAATTCATGATTCAATTCATGATTCATGATTTGATTAATGAATAATGATTCATGATTCATAAATCAATTCATGATTCAATTCATGATTCATGATTTGATTCATGATTCATGATTCGATTAATGATTCATGATTCAATTAATGATTCATGATTCAAATCATGATTCAATTCATGATTCATGATTTATGATTCATGATTTAATACATGATTCAATTCATGATTCATGATTCATGATTCAATTCACGATTCATGATTCAAATTATGATTCATGATTCAATTCATGATTTATGATTCGACTCATGATTCATGATTCGATTCATGATTCATGATTCAATTCATGATTCATGATTCATTTCATGATTCATTATTCAATTCATGATTCCTTTCATGATTCATGATTCGATTCATGATTCATGATTCCATTCATGATTCATGATTCATGATTCAATTCATGATTCATGATTCATGATTCAATTCTTGATTCATGATTCATTTCATGATTCATTATTCAATTCATGATTCGATTCACAAATCATGATTCAATTCATAATTCATGATTCGTTTCATGATTCATGATTCACTTCATGATTCATGAGTCATGATTCATGATTCGATTCATGATTCATGATTCATGATTCATGATTTAATTCATGAATCAATTCATGATTCAAATTAAGATTCATGATTCATGATTCATGATTTAATTAATGATTCATAATTCATTTTATGATTAAATTCATGATTATTTTATGATTCATGATACATGATTCAATTCATGATTCATGATTCGATTCAAGATTCATGAGTCGATTAGGGATTCATGATTTAATTCATGATTCATGATTCGATTCATTATTCATGATTCAATTCATGATTCATGATTCATGATTCAATTCATGATTCATGATTCATGATTCAATTCATGATTTATGCGTTCGATTCATGATTCAATTCACGATTCATGATTCATGATTCGATTCATGATTCATGATTCATGCTTCAATTCATGATTTAGTTCATGATTCATGATTCAATTCATGATTAATGATTTATGATTCAATTCATGATTCATGATTCATTTCATTATTTAATTCATGATTCATTTCATGATTCATGATTCATGATTCAATTCATGATTCAATTCATGATTCATGATTCAATTCATGATTCATGATTCATGATTTGATTCATGATTCGTGATTCATGATTCATGATTCAATTCATGATTCATGATTCGATTCATGATTCATGATTTAATTAATGATTCATTTCATGATTCAATTCATGATTCATGATTCAATTCATGATTCATGATTCGATTCATGATTCATTATTTGAATTATGATTCATGATTCAATTCATGATTCATGATTCATGATTTATGATTCAAATTAAGATTCATGATTCAGGATTCATGATTCAATTAATCATGATTCGATTCATGATTCATGATTTATGATTCATGATTTAATTCATGATTCAATTCATGATTTAAATTAAGATTCATGACTCATGATTCATGATTCAATTAATGATTCATAATTCATTTTATTATTAAATTCATGAATATTTTATGATTCATGATTCATGATTCAATTCATGATTCATGATTCGATTCATGATTCATGAGTCGATTAGGGATTCATGATTTAATTCATGATTCATGATTCGATTCATTATTCATGATTCAATTCATGATTCTTGATTCATGATTCAATTCATGATTCATGATTCATGATTCATGATTCAGTTCATGATTCATGCGTTCGATTCATGATTCATGATTCAATTCATGATTCAGTTCATGATTCATGATTCAATTCACGATTCATGATTCATGATTCGATTCATGATTCATGATTCATGATTCATGATTCAATTCATGATTCATTGCGTTCGATTCATGATTCATGATTCAATTCATGATTCAGTTCATGATTCATGATTCAATTCACGATTCATGATTCGATTCATGATTCATGATGCTATTCATGAATCATGATTTGATTCATGATTCATAATCGAATTCATGATTGAATTCATGATTTATGATTCAATTCAAGATTCATGATTCATTTCATGATTCATGATTCATGATTCATTTCATGATTCAGTTCATGATTCATGATTCAATTCATGATTCATGATTCATGCTTCAAATTATGATTTAGTTCATGATTCATGATTCAATTCATGATTAATGATTTATGATTCAAATTATGATTCATGATTCATTTCATGATTCAATTCATGATTCATGATTCATGCTTCAAATTATGATTTAGTTCATGATTCATGATTCAATTCATGATTAATGATTTATGATTCAATTTATGATTCATGATTCATTTCATGATTTAATTCATGATTCATTTCATGATTCATGTTTCGATTCATGATTCAATTCATGATTCATGATGCATTTCATGATTCATGATTCATGATTCAATTCATGATCCATGATTCATAATTCGACTCATGATTTATGATTTATGATTCATGATTCATGATTCATGATTCAATTCCTGATTCATGATTCGATTCATGATTCATGATTCAATTCATGATTCAATTCATGATTCATGATTCATTTCATGATTCATGGTTCATGATTCGATTCATGATTCAATTCAGGATTTAATTCATGATTCAATTCATGATTCATGATTTGATTAATGATTAATGATTCATGATTCATAAATCAATTCATGATTCAATTCATGATTCATGATTCGATTCATGATTCATGATTCGATTAATGATTCATGATTCAATTAATGATTCATGATTCAAATCATGATTCAATTCATGATTCATGATTTATGATTCATGATTTAATACATGATTCAATTCATGATTCATGATTCATGATTCATGATTCAATTCACGATTCATGATTCAAATTATGATTCATGATTCAATTCATGATTTATGATTCGACTCATGATTCATGATTCGATTCATGATTCATGATTCAATTCATGATTCATGATTCATTTCATGATTCATTATTCAATTCATGATTCCTTTCATGATTCATGATTCGATTCATGATTCATGATTCCATTCATGATTCATGATTCAATTCATGATTCATGATTCATGATTCAATTCTTGATTCATGATTCATTTCATGATTCATTATTCAATTCATGATTCGATTCACAAATCATGATTCAATTCATAATTCATGATTCGTTTCATGATTCATGATTCACTTCATGATTCATGATTCATGATTCATGATTCGATTCATGATTCATGATTCATGATTCATGATTTAATTCATGAATCAATTCATGATTCAAATTAAGATTCATGATTCATGATTTAATTAATGATTCATAATTCATTTTATGATTAAATTCATGATTATTTTATGATTCATGATACATGATTCAATTCATGATTCATGATTCGATTCAAGATTCATGAGTCGATTAGGGATTCATGATTTAATTCATGATTCATGATTCGATTCATTATTCATGATTCAATTCATGATTCATGATTCAATTCATGATTCATGATTCATGATTCATGATTCAATTCATGATTTATGCGTTCGATTCATGATTCAATTCACGATTCATGATTCATGATTCGATTCATGATTCATGATTCATGCTTCAATTCATGATTTAGTTCATGATTCATGATTCAATTCATGATTAATGATTTATGATTCAATTCATGATTCATGATTCATTTCATTATTTAATTCATGATTCATTTCATGATTCATGATTCATGATTCAATTCATGATTCAATTCATGATTCATGATTCAATTCATGATTCATGATTCATGATTTGATTCATGATTCGTGATTCATGATTCATGATTCAATTCATGATTCATGATTCGATTCATGATTCATGATTTAATTAATGATTCATTTCATGATTCAAATCATGATTCATGATTCAATTCATGATTCATGATTCGATTCAAGATTCATTATTTGAATTATGATTCATGATTCAATTCATGATTCATGATTCATGATTCAATTCATGATTCAGTTCATGATTCATGATTCAATTCATAATTCATGATTTATGATTCAAATTAAGATTCATGATTCAGGATTCATGATTCAATTAATGATTCATAATTCATGATTCGATTCATGATTCATGATTCATGATTCGATTCATGATTCATGATTCGATTCATGATTCATGATTTATGATTCATGATTTAATTCATGATTCAATTCATGATTTAAATTAAGATTCATGACTCATGATTCATGATTCAATTAATGATTCATAATTCATTTTATTATTAAATTCATGAATATTTTATGATTCATGATTCATGATTCAATTCATGATTCATGATTCGATTCATGATTCATGAGTCGATTAGGGATTCATGATTTAATTCATGATTCATGATTCGATTCATTATTCATGATTCAATTCATGATTCATGATTCATGATTCAATTCATGATTCATGATTCATGATTCATGATTCATGATTCATGATTCAATTCATGATTCATGCGTTCAAATCATGATTCATGATTCAATTCATGATTCAGTTCATGATTCATGATTCAATTCACGATTCATGATTCAGGATTCATGATTCATGATTCATGATTCATGATTCATGATTCAATTCATGATTCATGCGTTCGATTCATGATTCATGATTCAATTCATGATTCAGTTCATGATTCATGATTCAATTCACGATTCATGATTCGATTCATGATTCATGATGCTATTCATGAATCATGATTTGATTCATGATTCATGATTGAATTCATGATTGAATTCATGATTCATGATTCAATTCAAGATTCATGATTCATGATTCGATTCATGATTCATGATTCGATTAGGGATTCATGATTTAATTCAAGATTTATTATTCGATTCATTATTCATGATTCAATTCATGATTCATGATTCATGATTCAATTCATGATTCGTGATTCATGATTCAATTCATGATTCATGCGTTCGATTCATGATTCATGATTCAATTCATGATTTATTTCATGATTCGATTCATGATTCATGATTCGATTCATGATTCAAGATTCATTTCATGATTCATGATTCATGATTCAATTCATGATTCAGTTCATGATTCATGATTCAATTCACGATTCATGATTCATGATTTTATTTATGATTCATGATTCATGATTCATGATTCATGATTCAATTCATGATTCATGATTCGATTCATGATTCATGATTCAATTCATGATTCATGATTCAATTCATGATTCAATTCATGATTCAGTTCATTAATCATGATTCAATTAATGATTCATGATTCAATTCATGATTCATGATTCGATTCATGATTCATGATTCGATTCAAGATTCATGATTTAATTCATGATTCATGATTTTTTTACGATTCATGATTCAATTCATGATTCAATTCATTATTCATGATTCGATTCATGATTCAAGATTCGATTCATGATTCATGATTCATGATTCATGATTCGATTCATGATTCATGATTCATGATTTAATTCACGATTCATGATTCGTGATTCAATCCATGATTCAATTCATGATTCATGATTCGATTCATGATTCAAGATTCGATTCATGGTTCATGATTAATGATTCATGATTCAATTCATGATTCATGATTCAATTCATGATTCATGATTCATGGTTCATGATTCAATTCATGATTCATGATTTAATTAATGATTCATTTCATGATTCAATTCATGATTCATGATTCAATTTATGATTCAATTCATGATTCATGATTCAATTTATGATTCAATTCATGATTAATTTCATGATTCATGATTTAATTCATGATTCGATTCATGATTCATGATTCAATTCATGATTCATGATTCAATTTATGATTCATGATTCAATTCATGATTCATGATTCATGATTCATGATTCGATTCATGATTCAAGATTCGATTCATGATTCGATTCATGATTCAAGATTCGATTCATGATTCGATTCATGATTCAAGATTCGATTCATGATTCATGATTAATGATTCATGATTCGATTCATGATTCATGATTCAATTCATGATTCATGATTCAATTCACGATTCATGATTCATGGTTCATTATTCAATTCATGATTCATGATTTAATTAATGATTCATTTCATGATTCAATTCATGATTCATGATTCAATTTATGATTCAATTCATGATTCATGATTCAATTTATGATTCAATTCATGATTAATTTCATGATTCATGATTTAATTCATGATTCGATTCATGGTTCATGATTCAATTCATGATTCAATTCATGATTCATGATTCAATTTATGATTCATGATTCAATTCATGATTCATGATTCATGATTCATGATTCAATTCATGATTCATGATTAGATTCATAATTCATGATTCATGATTCAATTCATGATTCATGATTCAATTCATGATTCATAATTCGATTCATGATTCATGATTCAATTCATGATTCAATTCATGATTCATTTCATGATTCAATTCATGATTCATGATTCATGATTCATGATTAGATTCATAATTCATGATTCATGATTCAATTCATGATTCATGATTCAATTCATGATTCGATTCATGATTCAATTCATGATTCATGATTCGAATTATGATTCATGATTCGATTCATGATTCATGATTCGATTCACAATTCATGATTCATTTCATGATTCATGATTCATGATTCATGATTCAATTCATGATTCAATTCATGATTCAATTCATGATTCATGATTCGATTCATGATTCGATTCATGATTCATGATTCGATCCATGATTCATTTCATGATTCATGATTCAATTCATGATTTAGTTCATGATTCATGATTTATGATTCATTTCATAATTCAGGATTCATGATTTATAATTCAATTCATGATTCAATTCATGATTCATGATTCATGATTCGATTCATGATTCATAATTCAATTCATGATTCGTGATTCATGGTTCATGATTCAATTCATGATTCATGATTAAATTAATGATTCAATTCATGATTCTTTTTATGATTCATTATTCAATTCATGATTCAATTCATGATTCATGATTAAATTATTGATTCAATTCATGATTCTTTTTATGATTCATGATTCAATTCATGATTCGATTAATGATTCATGATTCAATTCATGATTCATGATTCATTTCATGATTCATTATTCAATTCATGATTCCTTTCATGATTCATGATTCGATTCATGATTCATGATTCCATTCATGATTCATGATTCATGATTCAATTCATGATTCATGATTCATGATTCAATTCTTGATTCATGATTCATTTGATGATTCATTATTCAATTCATGATTCGATTCACAAATCATGATTCAATTCATAATTCATGATTCGTTTCATGATTCATGATTCACTTCATGATTCATGATTCATGATTCATGATTCGATTCATGATTCATGATTC
This sequence comes from Mixophyes fleayi, assembly GCF_038048845.1. Taxonomy (NCBI): domain Eukaryota; kingdom Metazoa; phylum Chordata; class Amphibia; order Anura; family Limnodynastidae; genus Mixophyes; species Mixophyes fleayi. The sequence goes on along the minus strand of NW_027447952.1, from coordinate 23,930 downwards.
ATGATTCATGATTTAATTCATGAATCAATTCATGATTCAAATTAAGATTCATGATTCATGATTCATGATTCAATTAATGATTCATAATTCATTTTATGATTAAATTCATGATTATTTTATGATTCATGATACATGATTCAATTCATGATTCATGATTCGATTCATGATTCATGAGTCGATTAGGGATTCATGATTTAATTCATGATTCATGATTCGATTCATTATTCATGATTCAATTCATGATTCATGATTCATGATTCAATTCATGATTCAGTTCATGATTCATGATTCAATTCACGATTCATGATTCATGATTTTATTTATGATTCATGATTCATGATTCATGATTCATGATTCAATTCATGATTCATGATTCGATTCATGATTCATGATTCAATTCATGATTCATGATTCAATTCATGATTCAGTTCATTAATCATGATTCAATTAATGATTCATGATTCAATTCATGATTCATGATTCGATTCATGATTCATGATTCGATTCAAGATTCATGATTTAATTCATGATTCATGATTTTTTTACGATTCATGATTCAATTCATGATTCAATTCATTATTCATGATTCGATTCATGATTCAAGATTCGATTCATGATTCATGATTCATGATTCATGATTCGATTCATGATTCATGATTCATGATTTAATTCACGATTCATGATTCGTGATTCAATCCATGATTCAATTCATGATTCATGATTCGATTCATGATTCAAGATTCGATTCATGGTTCATGATTAATGATTCATGATTCAATTCATGATTCATGATTCAATTCATGATTCATGATTCATGGTTCATGATTCAATTCATGATTCATGATTTAATTAATGATTCATTTCATGATTCAATTCATGATTCATGATTCAATTTATGATTCAATTCATGATTCATGATTCAATTTATGATTCAATTCATGATTAATTTCATGATTCATGATTTAATTCATGATTCGATTCATGATTCATGATTCAATTCATGATTCATGATTCAATTTATGATTCATGATTCAATTCATGATTCATGATTCATGATTCATGATTCGATTCATGATTCAAGATTCGATTCATGATTCGATTCATGATTCAAGATTCGATTCATGATTCGATTCATGATTCAAGATTCGATTCATGATTCATGATTAATGATTCATGATTCGATTCATGATTCATGATTCAATTCATGATTCATGATTCAATTCACGATTCATGATTCATGGTTCATTATTCAATTCATGATTCATGATTTAATTAATGATTCATTTCATGATTCAATTCATGATTCATGATTCAATTTATGATTCAATTCATGATTCATGATTCAATTTATGATTCAATTCATGATTAATTTCATGATTCATGATTTAATTCATGATTCGATTCATGGTTCATGATTCAATTCATGATTCAATTCATGATTCATGATTCAATTTATGATTCATGATTCAATTCATGATTCATGATTCATGATTCATGATTCAATTCATGATTCATGATTAGATTCATAATTCATGATTCATGATTCAATTCATGATTCATGATTCAATTCATGATTCATAATTCGATTCATGATTCATGATTCAATTCATGATTCAATTCATGATTCATTTCATGATTCAATTCATGATTCATGATTCATGATTCATGATTAGATTCATAATTCATGATTCATGATTCAATTCATGATTCATGATTCAATTCATGATTCGATTCATGATTCAATTCATGATTCATGATTCGAATTATGATTCATGATTCGATTCATGATTCATGATTCGATTCACAATTCATGATTCATTTCATGATTCATGATTCATGATTCATGATTCAATTCATGATTCAATTCATGATTCAATTCATGATTCATGATTCGATTCATGATTCGATTCATGATTCATGATTCGATCCATGATTCATTTCATGATTCATGATTCAATTCATGATTTAGTTCATGATTCATGATTTATGATTCATTTCATAATTCAGGATTCATGATTTATAATTCAATTCATGATTCAATTCATGATTCATGATTCATGATTCGATTCATGATTCATAATTCAATTCATGATTCGTGATTCATGGTTCATGATTCAATTCATGATTCATGATTAAATTAATGATTCAATTCATGATTCTTTTTATGATTCATGATTCAATTCATGATTCAATTCATGATTCATGATTAAATTATTGATTCAATTCATGATTCTTTTTATGATTCATGATTCAATTCATGATTCGATTCATGATTCATGATTCAATTCATGATTCATGATTCATTTCATGATTCATTATTCAATTCATGATTCCTTTCATGATTCATGATTCGATTCATGATTCATGATTCCATTCATGATTCATGATTCATGATTCAATTCATGATTCATGATTCATGATTCAATTCTTGATTCATGATTCATTTGATGATTCATTATTCAATTCATGATTCGATTCACAAATCATGATTCAATTCATAATTCATGATTCGTTTCATGATTCATGATTCACTTCATGATTCATGATTCATGATTCATGATTCGATTCATGATTCATGATTCATGATTCATGATTTAATTCATGAATCAATTCATGATTCAAATTAAGATTCATGATTCATGATTCATGATTCAATTAATGATTCATAATTCATTTTATGATTAAATTCATGATTATTTTATGATTCATGATACATGATTCAATTCATGATTCATGATTCGATTCATGATTCATGAATCGATTAGGGATTCATGATTTAATTCATGATTCATGATTCGATTCATTATTCATGATTCAATTCATGATTCATGATTCATGATTCAATTCATGATTCATGATTCATGATTCATGATTCAATTCATGATTCATGCGTTCGATTCATGATTCATGATTCAATTCACGATTCATGATTCATGATTCGATTCATGATTCATGATTCATGCTTCAATTCATGATTTAGTTCATGATTCATGATTCAATTCATGATTAATGATTTATGATTCAATTCATGATTCATGATTCATTTCATGATTTAATTCATGATTCATTTCATGATTCATGATTCATGATTCAATTCATGATTCAATTCATGATTCATGATTCAATTCATGATTCATGATTTATTATTTGATTCATGATTCGTGATTCATGATTCATGATTCGTGATTCATGATTCATGATTCAATTCATGATTCATGATTCGATTCATGATTCATGATTCACTTCATGATTCATGATTCATGATTCATGATTCGATTCATGATTCATGATTCATGATTCATGATTTAATTCATGAATCAATTCATGATTCAAATTAAGATTCATGATTCATGATTCATGATTCAATTAATGATTCATAATTCATTTTATGATTAAATTCATAATTATTTTATGATTCATGATACATGATTCAATTCATGATTCATGATTCGATTCATGATTCATGAGTCGATTAGGGATTCATGATTTAATTCATGATTCATGATTCGATTCATTATTCATGATTCAATTCATGATTCATGATTCATGATTCAATTCATGATTCATGATTCATGATTCATGATTCAATTCATGATTCATGCGTTCGATTCATGATTCATGATTCAATTCACGATTCATGATTCATGATTCATGCTTCAATTCATGATTTAGTTCATGATTCATGATTAAATTCATGATTAATGATTTATGATTCAATTCATGATTCATGATTCATTTCATGATTTAATTCATGATTCATTTCATGATTCATGATTCATGATTCAATTCATGATTCAATTCATGATTCATGATTCAATTCATGATTCATGATTTATTATTTGATTCATGATTCGTGATTCATGATTCATGATTCGTGATTCATGATTCAATTCATGATTCATGATTCGATTCATGATTCATGATTTAATTAATGATTCATTTCATGATTCAATTCATGATTCATGATTCAATTCATGATTCATGATTCGATTCATGATTCATTATTTGATTCATGATTCATGATTCAATTCATGATTCAATTCATAATTCAGTTCATGATTCATGATTCAATTCATAATTCATGATTTATGATTCAAATTAAGATTCATGATTCAGGATTCATGATTCAATTAATGATTCATAATTCATGATTCGATTCATGATTCATGATTCTATTCATGATTCATGATTCATGATTCGATTCATGATTCATGATTCATGAATCATGATTTAATTCATGATTCAATTCATGATTTAAATTAAGATTCATGATTCATGATTCATGATTCAATTAATGATTCATAATTCATTTTATGATTAAATTCATGATTATTTTATGATTCATGATTCATGATTCAATTCATGATTCATGATTCGATTCATGATTCATGATTCGATTCATTATTCATGATTCAATTCATGATTCATGATTCATGATTCAATTCATGATTCATGATTCATGATTCATGATTCAATTCATGATTCATGCGTTCGATTCATGATTCATGATTCAATTCATGATTCAGTTCATGATTCATGATTCAATTCACGATTCATGATTCATGATTCGATTCATGATTCATGATTCAATTCACGATTCATGATTCGATTCATGATTCATGATTCAATTCATGATTCATGATTCATGATTCAATTCATGATTCAGTTCATGATTCATGATTCAATTCATAATTCATGATTTATGATTCAAATTAAGATTCATGATTCAGGATTCATGATTCAATTAATGATTCATAATTCATGATTCGATTCATGATTCATGATTCATGATTTAATTCATGATTCAATTCATGATTTAAATTAAGATTCATGACTCATGATTCATGATTCAATTAATGATTCATAATTCATTTTATTATTAAATTCATGAATATTTTATGATTCATGATTCATGATTCAATTCATGATTCATGATTCGATTCATGATTCATGAGTCGATTAGGGATTCATGATTTAATTCATGATTCATGATTCGATTCATTATTCATGATTCAATTCATGATTCATGATTCATGATTCAATTCATGATTCATGATTCATGATTCATGATTCAATTCATGATTCATGATTCATGATTCATGATTCATGATTCAATTCATGATTCAGTTCATGATTCATGATTCAATTCACGATTCTTGATTCATGATTCGATTCATGATTCATGATTTAATTCACGATTCATGATTCGATTCATGATTCATGATGCTATTCATGAATCATGATTTGATTCATGATTCATGATTGAATTCATGATTGAATTCATGATTCATGATTCAATTCAAGATTCATGATTCATGATTCGATTCATGATTCATGATTCGATTAGGGATTCATGATTTAATTCATGATTTATGATTCGATTCATTATTCATGATTCAATTCATGATTCATGATTCATGATTCAATTCATGATTCATGATTCATGATTCAATTCATGATTCATGCGTTCGATTCATGATTCATGATTCAATTCACGATTTATTTCATGATTCGATTCATGATTCATGATTCGATTCATGATTCAAGATTCATTTCATGATTCATGATTCATGATTCAATTCATGATTCAGTTCATGATTCATGATTCAATTAACGATTCATGATTCATGATTTTATTTATGATTCATGATTCATGATTCATGATTCATGATTCATGATTCAATTCATGATTCATGATTCGATTCATGATTCATGATTCAATTCATGATTCATGATTCAATTCATGATTCATTTAATGATTCAATTCATGATTCATGATTCAATTCATGATTCATGATTCGATTCATGATTCATGATTCGATTCATGATTCATGATTCAATTCATGATTCATGATTCATGATTCAATTCATGATTAAGTTCATTAATCATGATTCAATTAATGATTCATGATTCAATTCATGATTCATGATTCGATTCATGATTCATGATTCGATTCAAGATTCATGATTTAATTCATGATTCATGATTTTTTTACGATTCATGATTCAATTCAAGATTCAATTCATTATTCATGTTTCGATTCATGATTCAAGATTCGATTCATAATTCATGATTCATGATTCATGATTCGATTCATGATTCATGATTCATGATTTAATTCACGATTCATGATTCATGATTTAATTCACGATTCATGATTCAATTCATGATTCAAGATTCGACTCATGATTCATGATTCAATTCATGATTCATGATTCAATTCATGATTCATGATTCATGGTTCATGATTCAATTCATGACTCATGATTTAATTAATGATTCATTTCATGATTCAATTCATGATTCATGATTCAATATATGATTCAATTCATGATTCATGATTCAATTTATGATTCAATTCATGATTAATTTCATGATTCATGATTTAATTCATGATTTGATTCATGATTCAAGATTCGATTCATGATTCGATTCATGATTAAAGATTCGATTCATGATTCATGATTAATGATTCATGATTCGATTCATGATTCATGATTCAATTCATGATTCATGATTCATGGTTCATGATTCAATTCATGATTCATGATTCAATTTATGATTCAATTCATGATTCATGATTCAATTTATGATTCAATTCATGATTAATTTCATGATTCATGATTTAATTCATGATTCGATTTATGATTCATGATTCAATTCATGATTCAATTCATGATTCATTTCATGATTCAATTCATGATTCATGATTTATGATTAGATTCATAATTCATGATTCATGATTCAATTCATGATTCATGATTCGAATTATGATTCATGATTCGATTCATGATTCATGATTCGATTCACAATTCATGATTCATTTCATGATTCATGATTCATGATTCATGATTCAATTCATGATTAAATTCATGATTCATGATTCGATTCATGATTCGATTCATGATTCATGATTCGATCCATGATTCATTTCATGATTCATGATTCAATTCATGATTTAGTTCATGATTCATGATTTATGATTCAATTCATAATTCATGATTCATGATTTATAATTCAATTCATGATTCAATTCATGATTCATGATTCGATTCATGATTCATAATTCAATTCATGATTCGTGATTCATGGTTCATGATTCAATTCATGATTCATGATTAAATTAATGATTCAATTCATGATTCTTTTTATGATTCATGATTCAATTCATGATTCAATTCATGATTCATGATTAAATTAATGATTCAATTCATGATTCTTTTTATGATTCATGATTCAATTCATGATTCAATTCATGATTCATGATTCGATTCATGATTCATGATTCGAGTCATGATTCATGATTCATGATTCAATTCATGATTCATGATTAGATTCATAATCTATGATTCATGATTCAATTCATGATTCATAATTCAATTCATGATTCATGACTCAATTCATGATTCAATTCATGATTCATTTCATGATTCATGATTCATGATTCAATTCATGTTTCAATTCATGATTCATGATTCAATTCATGATTCATGATTCATGATTTGATTCATGATTTATAATTCATGATTCATGATTTAATTCATGATTCATGATTCAATTCATGATTCGATTCATGATTCATGATTCGATTCATGATTCATGAATGAATTCATGATTCATGATTCATGAAAAGATTCATAATTCATGATTCATGATTCAATTCATGATTTATGATTCAATTCACGATTCATGATTCATTTCACGATTCATGATTCATGATTCGATTCATGATTCATATCTCAATTCATGATTCATCATTCAATTTATGAATCAATTAATAATTCATTTCATAATTCATGATTCAATTCATGATTCATGATTTATTTCATGATTTAATTCATGATTCATTTCATGATTTATGATTCATGATTCAATTCATGATTCAATTCATGATTTATGATTCAATTCATGATTCATGATTCATGATTTGATTCATGATTCATGTTTCAATTCATGATTCATGATTCGATTCATGATTCATGATTCAATTCATGATTCATTTCATGATACAATTCATGATTAATGATTCAATTCATGATTCATGCGTTCGATTCATGATTCATGATTCAATTCATGATTTATTTCATGATTCGATTCATGATTCATGATTCGATTCATGATTCAAGATACATTTCATGATTCATGATTCATGATTCAATTCATGATTCAGTTCATGATTCATGATTCAATTCACGATTCATGATTCATGATTTTAATTATGATTCATGATTCATGATTCATGATTCAATTCATGATTCATGATTCGATTCATGATTCATGATTCAATTCATGATTCATGATTCGATTCATGATTCATGATTCGATTCATGATTCATTATTCAATTCATGATTCATTTAATGATTCAATTCATGATTCATGATTAAATTCATGATTCATGATTCGATTCATGATTCATGATTCGATTCATGATTCATGATTCGATTCAAGATTCATGATTCGATTCATGATTCATGATTCGATTCATGATTCATGATTCGATTCAAGATTCATGATTCAATTCATGATTGAGTTCATTAATCATGATTCAATTAATGATTCATGATTCAATTCATGATTCATGATTCGATTCATGATTCATGATTCGATTCAAGATTCATGATTTAATTCATGATTCATGATTTTTTTTATGATTTATGATTCAATTCATGATTCAATTCATGATTCATGATTCGATTCATGATTCATGATTCAATTCATGATTCATGATTCATGATTCATGATTCAATTCATGATTCATGATTAGATTCATAATTCATGATTCATGATTCAATTCATGATTCATGATTCAATTCATGATTCATGAATCGATTCATGATTCATGATTCAATTCATGTTTCAATTCATGATTCATTTCATGATTTAATTCATGATTCATGATTCATGATTCATGATTAGATTCATAATTCATGATTCATGATTCAATTCATGATTCATGATTCAATTCATGATTCGATTCATGATTCAATTCATTAATCATTTCATGATTCTTGATTCAATTCATGATTCATGATTCGAATTATGATTCATGATTCGATTCATGATTCATGATTCGATTCACAATTCATGATTCATTTCATGATTCATGATTTATGATTCATGATTCATGATTCAATTCATGATTCAATTCATGATTCATGATTCGATTCATGATTCGATTCATGATTCATGATTCGATCCATGATTCATTTCATGATTCATGATTCAATTCATGATTTAGTTCATGATTCATGATTTATGATTCAATTCATAATTCATGATTCATGATTTATAATTCAATTCATGATTCAATTCATGATTCATAATTCAATTCATGATTCGTGATTCATGGTTCATGATTCAATTCATGATTCATGATTAAATTAATGATTCAATTCATGATTCTTTTTATGATTCATGATTCAATTCATGATTCAATTCATGATTCATGATTAAATTAATGATTCAATTCATGATTCTTTTTATGATTCATGATTCAATTCATGATTCAATTCATGATTCATGATTCGATTCATGATTCATGATTCGAGTCATGATTCATGATTCATAATTTAATTCATGATTCATGATTAGATTCATAATCTATGATTCATGATTCAATTCATGATTCATAATTCAATTCATGATTCATGACTCAATTCATGATTCAATTCATGATTCATTTCATAATTCATGATTCAATTCATGATTCATGATTCATTTCATGATTCATTTCATAATTCATGTTTCAATTCATGATTCATGATTCAATTCATGATTCATGATTCATGATTTGATTCATGATTTATAATTCATGATTCATGATTTAATTCATGATTCATGATTCAATTCATGATTCGATTCATGATTCATGATTCGATTCATGATTCATGAATGAATTCATGATTCATGATTCATGAAAAGATTCATAATTCATGATTCATGATTCAATTCATGATTTATGATTCAATTCACGATTCATGATTCATTTCACGATTCATGATTCATGATTCGATTCATGATTCATATCTCAATTCATGATTCATCATTCAATTTATGAATCAATTAATAATTCATTTCATAATTCATGATTCAATTCATGATTCATGATTTATTTCATGATTTAATTCATGATTCATTTCATGATTTATGATTCATGATTCAATTCATGATTCAATTCATGATTTATGATTCAATTCATGATTCATGATTCATGATTTGATTCATGATTCATGTTTCAATTCATGATTCATGATTCGATTCATGATTCATGATTCAATTCATGATTCATTTCATGATACAATTCATGATTAATGATTCAATTCATGATTCATGCGTTCGATTCATGATTCATGATTCAATTCATGATTTATTTCATGATTCGATTCATGATTCATGATTCGATTCATGATTCAAGATACATTTCATGATTCATGATTCATGATTCAATTCATGATTCAGTTCATGATTCATGATTCAATTCACGATTCATGATTCATGATTTTAATTATGATTCATGATTCATGATTCATGATTCAATTCATGATTCATGATTCGATTCATGATTCATGATTCAATTCATGATTCATGATTCGATTCATGATTCATGATTCGATTCATGATTCATTATTCAATTCATGATTCATTTAATGATTCAATTCATGATTCATGATTAAATTCATGATTCATGATTCGATTCATGATTCATGATTCGATTCATGATTCATGATTCGATTCAAGATTCATGATTCGATTCATGATTCATGATTCGATTCATGATTCATGATTCGATTCAAGATTCATGATTCAATTCATGATTGAGTTCATTAATCATGATTCAATTAATGATTCATGATTCAATTCATGATTCATGATTCGATTCATGATTCATGATTCGATTCAAGATTCATGATTTAATTCATGATTCATGATTTTTTTTATGATTTATGATTCAATTCATGATTCAATTCATGATTCATGATTCGATTCATGATTCATGATTCAATTCATGATTCATGATTCATGATTCATGATTCAATTCATGATTCATGATTAGATTCATAATTCATGATTCATGATTCAATTCATGATTCATGATTCAATTCATGATTCATGAATCGATTCATGATTCATGATTCAATTCATGTTTCAATTCATGATTCATTTCATGATTTAATTCATGATTCATGATTCATGATTCATGATTAGATTCATAATTCATGATTCATGATTCAATTCATGATTCATGATTCAATTCATGATTCGATTCATGATTCAATTCATTAATCATTTCATGATTCTTGATTCAATTCATGATTCATGATTCGAATTATGATTCATGATTCGATTCATGATTCATGATTCGATTCACAATTCATGATTCATTTCATGATTCATGATTTATGATTCATGATTCATGATTCAATTCATGATTCAATTCATGATTCATGATTCGATTCATGATTCGATTCATGATTCATGATTCGATCCATGATTCATTTCATGATTCATGATTCAATTCATGATTTAGTTCATGATTCATGATTTATGATTCAATTCATAATTCATGATTCATGATTTATAATTCAATTCATGATTCAATTCATGATTCATAATTCAATTCATGATTCGTGATTCATGGTTCATGATTCAATTCATGATTCATGATTAAATTAATGATTCAATTCATGATTCTTTTTATGATTCATGATTCAATTCATGATTCAATTCATGATTCATGATTAAATTAATGATTCAATTCATGATTCTTTTTATGATTCATGATTCAATTCATGATTCAATTCATGATTCATGATTCGATTCATGATTCATGATTCGAGTCATGATTCATGATTCATAATTTAATTCATGATTCATGATTAGATTCATAATCTATGATTCATGATTCAATTCATGATTCATAATTCAATTCATGATTCATGACTCAATTCATGATTCAATTCATGATTCATTTCATAATTCATGATTCAATTCATGATTCATGATTCATTTCATGATTTAATTCATGATTCATTTCATGATTCATGATTCATGATTCAATTCATGTTTCAATTCATGATTCATGATTCAATTCATGATTCATGATTCATGATTTGATTCATGATTTATAATTCATGATTCATGATTTAATTCATGATTCATGATTCAATTCATGATTCGATTCATGATTCAATTCATGATTCGATTCATGATTCATGATTCGATTCATGATTCATGATTCATGATTCATGAATGAATTCATGATTCGATTCATGATTCATGATTCGATTCATGATTCATGATTCATGATTCATGAATGAATTCATGATTCATGATTCATGAAAAGATTCATAATTCATGATTCATGATTCAATTCATGATTCATGATTCAATTCACGATTCATTATTCATTTCACGATTCATGATTCATGATTCGATTCATGATTCATAATTCAATTCATGATTCATCATTCAATTTATGAATCAATTAATAATTCATTTCATAATTCATGATTCAATTCATGATTCATGATTTATTTCATGATTTAATTCATGATTCATTTCATGATTTATGATTCATGATTCAATTCATGATTCAATTCATGATTCATGATTCAATTCATGATTCATGATTCATGATTTGATTCATGATTCATGTTTCAATTCATGATTCATGATTCGATTCATGATTCGATTCATGATTCATGATTCGATTCATGATTAATGATTCAATTCATGATTCATGCATTCGATTCATGATTCATGATTCAATTCATGATTTATTTCATGATTCGATTCATGATTCATGATTCGATTCATGATTCAAGATTCATTTCATGATTCATGATTCATGATTCAATTCATGATTCAGTTCATGATTCATGATTCAATTCACGATTCATGATTCATGATTTTATTCATGATTCATGATTCATGATTCATGATTCAATTCATGATTCATGATTCGATTCATGATTCATGATTCAATTCATGATTCATGATTCGATTCATGATTCATGATTCGATTCATGATTCATGATTCAATTCATGATTCATTTAATGATTAAATTCATGATTCATGATTCAATTCATGATTCATGATTCGATTCATGATTCATGATTCGATTCAAGATTCATGATTCAATTCATGATTCAGTTCATTAACCATGATTCAATTAATGATTCATGATTCAATTCATGATTCATGATTCGATTCATGATTCATGATTCGATTCAAGATTCATGATTTAATTCATGATTCATGATTTTTTTATGATTCATGATTCAATTCATGATTCAATTCATGATTCATGATTCGATTCATGATTCAAGATTCGATTCATGATTCATGATTCATTATTCATGATTCGATTCATGATTCATGATTTAATTCACGATTCATGATTCGTGATTCAATCCATGATTCAATTCATGATTCATGATTCGATTCATGATTCAAGATTCGATTCATGATTCATGATTAATGATTCATGATTCGATTCATGATTCAATTCATGATTCATGGTTCATGATTCAATTCATGATTCATGATTTAATTAATGATTCATTTCATAATTCAATTCATGATTCATGATTCAATTTATGATTCAATTCATGATTCATGCTTCAATTTATGATTCAATTCATGATTAATTTCATGATTCATGATTTAATTCATGATTCGATTCATGATTCATGATTCAATTCATGATTCAATTCATGATTCATGATTCAATTTATGATTCATGATTAGATTCATAATTCATGATTCATGATTCAATTCATGATTCATGATTCAATTCATGATTCATGATTCATGATTCATGATTCAATTCATGATTCAATTCATGATTCATTTCATGATTCAATTCAAGATTCATGATTCATGATTCATGATTAGATTCATAATTCATGATTTATGATTCAATTCATGATACATGATTCAATTCATGATTCGATTCATGATTCAATTCATTAATCATTTCATGATTCTTGATTCAAATAATGATTCTTGATTCGATTCATGATTCATGATTCGATTCACAATTCATGATTCATTTCATGATTCATGATTCATGATTCAATTCATGATTCAATTCATAATTCATGATTTATGATTCAATTCATGATACATGATTCAATTCATGATTCGATTCATGATTCAATTCATTAATCATTTCATGATTCTTGATTCAAATCATGATTCTTGATTCGATTCATGATTCATGATTCGATTCACAATTCATGATTCATTTCATGATTCATGATTCATGATTCAATTCATGATTCAATTCATAATTCATGATTCGATTCATGATTCGATTCATGATTCATGATTCGATCCATGATTCATTTCATGATTCATGATTCAATTCATGATTTAGTTCATGATTCATGATTTATGATTCAATTCATAATTCATAATTCATGATTCATAATTCAATTCATGATTCGTGATTCATGGTTCATGATTCAATTCATGATTCATGATTAAATTAATGATTCAATTCATGATTCTTTTTATGAGTCATGATTCAATTCATGATTTAATTCATGATTCATGATTCGATTCATGATTCGAGTCATGATTCATGATTCATGATTCAATTCATGATTCATGATTAGATTCATAATCTATGATTCATGATTCAATTCATGATTCATATTTCAATTCATGATTCATGACTCAATTCATGATTCAATTCATGATTCAATTCATGATTCATTTCATAATTCATGATTCATGATTCATTTCATGATTTAATTAATGATTCATTTCATGATTCATGATTCATGATTCATATCATGTTTCAATTCATGATTCATGATTCAATTCATGATTCATGATTCATGATTTGATTCATGATTTATAATTCATGATTCATGATTCAATTCATGATTCATGATTCAATTCATGATTCGATTCATGATTCATGATTCGATTCACGATTCATGATTCGATTCATGATTGAATTCATGATTCATGATTCATTTCATGATTCATGATTCATGATTCAATTCATGATTTAATTCATGATTCATGATTCGATTCATGATTCATGATTCGAGTCATGATTCATGATTCATGATTCAATTCAGGATTCATGATTAGATTCATAATCTATGATTCATGATTCAATTCATGATTCATAATTCAATTCATGATTCATGACTCAATTCATGATTCAATTCATGATTCATTTCATAATTCATGATTCAATTCATGATTCATGATTCATTTCATAATTTAATTCATGATTCATTTCATGATTCATGATTCATGATTCAATTCATGTTTCAATTCATGATTCATGATTCAATTCATGATTCATGAACCATGATTTGATTCATGATTTATAATTCATGATTCATGATTCAATTCATGATTCGATTCATGATTCATGATTCGATTCATGATTCATGATTCGATTCATGATTCATGATTCATGAAAAGATTCATAATTCATGATTCATGATTCAATTCATGATTCATGATTCAATTCACGATTCATGATTCATGATTCAATTCACAAATCATGATTCATGATTCGATTCATGATTCATAATTCAATTCATGATTCATCATTCAATTCATGAATCAATTAATGATTCATTTCATAATTCATGATTCAATTCATGATTCATGATTCATGATTTGATTCATGATTCATGTTTCAATTCATGATTCATGATTCGATTCATGATTCATGATTCAATTCATGATTCATTTCATGATACAATTCATGATTTATGATTCAATTCATGATTCATGATTCGATTCACGATTCATGATTCGATTCATGATTGAATTCATGATTCATGATTCATTTCATGATTCATGATTCATGATTCAATTCATGATTCAGTTCATGATTAATGATTCAATTTATGATTCATGATTCATGATTCGATTTATGATTCATGATTCATGATTCATGATTCAATTCCTGATTCATAATTCGATTCATGATTCATGATTCAATTCATGATTCAAGATTCATGATTCAATTCATGATTCATGATTTATAATTCATGATTCATGATTCATGATTCATGATTCAATTCCTGATTCATGATTCGATTCATGATTCAATTCATGATTCATTTCATGATACAATTCATGATTCATGATTCAATTCATGAGTCATGATTCATGATTCAATTCCTGATTCATAATTTGATTCATGATTCATGATTCAATTCATGATTCAAGATTCATGATTCAATTCATGATTCATGATTTATAATTCATGATTCATGATTCATGATTCATGATTCAATTCCTGATTCATGATTCGATTCATGATTCATGATTCAATTCATGATTAATTTCATGATACAATTCATGATTCATGATTCAATTCATGATTCATGATTCTATTCACGATTCATGATTCAATTCATGATTGAATTCATGATTTATGATTCATTTCATGATTCATGATTCATTTCATGATTCATGATTCAATTCATGATTCATTTTATGATACAATTCATTATTCATGATTCAATTAATGATTCATGATTCGATTCACGATTCATTATTCAATTCATGATTGAATTCATGATTCATTTCATGATTCATGATTCATGATTCATGATTCATGATTCAATTCATGATTCAGTTCATGATTAATGATTCAATTTATGATTCATGATTCATGATTCGATTCATGATTCATGATTCATGATTCATGATTCAATTCCTGATTCATAATTCGATTCATGATTCATGATTCAATTCATGATTCAATTCATTATTCATGATTCATGATTCAATTCATGATTCATGATTTATAATTCATGATTCATGATTCATGATTCATGATTCAATTCCTGATTCATGATTCGATTCACAATTCATGATTCGATTCATGATTGAATTCATGATTCATGATTCATTTCATGATTCATGATTCATGATTCAATTCATGATTCAATTCATGATTCATCATTCGATTCATGATTCATGATTCGAGTCATGATTCATGATTCATGATTCAATTCAGGATTCATGATTAGATTCATAATCTATGATTCATGATTTAATTCATGATTCATAATTCAATACATGATTCATGATTCAATTCATGATTCAATTCATGATTCATTTCATAATTCATGATTCAATTCATGATTCATGATTCATTTCATGATTTAATTCATGATTCATTTCATGATTCATAATTCATGATTCAATTCATGTTTCAATTCATGATTCATGATTCAATTCATGATTCATGAACCATGATTTGATTCATGATTCATGATTCATGATTCATGATTCATGATTCAATTCCTGATTCATAATTCGATTCATGATTCATGATTCAATTCATGATTC
This sequence comes from Mixophyes fleayi, assembly GCF_038048845.1. Lineage (NCBI taxonomy): Eukaryota > Metazoa > Chordata > Amphibia > Anura > Limnodynastidae > Mixophyes > Mixophyes fleayi. The sequence continues at coordinate 6,587 of NW_027447952.1, read as the reverse complement.
AATTCATTATTCATGATTCATGATTCAATTCATGATTCATGATTTATAATTCATGATTCATGATTCATGAATCATGATTCAATTCCTGATTCATGATTCGATTCACAATTCATGATTCGATTCATGATTGAATTCATGATTCATGATTCATTTCATGATTCATGATTCATGATTCAATTCATGATTCAATTCATGATTCATCATTCGATTCATGATTCATGATTCGAGTCATGATTCATGATTCATGATTCAATTCAGGATTCATGATTAGATTCATAATCTATGATTCATGATTCAATTCATGATTCATAATTCAATACATGATTCATGATTCAATTCATGATTCAATTCATGATTCATTTCATAATTCATGATTCAATTCATGATTCATGATTCATTTCATGATTTAATTCATGATTCATTTCATGATTCATAATTCATGATTCAATTCATGTTTCAATTCATGATTCATGATTCAATTCATGATTCATGAACCATGATTTGATTCATGATTTATAATTCATGATTCATGATTTATAATTCATGATTCATGATTCAATTCATGATTCATGATTCAATTCATGATTCGATTCATGATTCATGATTCGATTCAATATTCAAGATTCATTTCATGATTCATGATTCATGATTCAATTTATGATTCAGTTCATGATTCATGATTCAATTCACGATTCATGATTAATGATTTTATTCATGATTCATGATTCATGATTCATGATTCAATTCCTGATTCATTATTCGATTCATGATTCATGATTCAATTCATGATTCATTTAATGATTCAATTCATGATTCATGATTCAATTCATGATTCATGATTCGATTCATGATTCATGATTCGATTCATGATTCATGATTCGATTCAAGATTCATGATTCAATTCATGATTCATGATTCATGATTCAATTCATGATTCAGTTCATTAATCATGATTCAATTAATGATTCATGATTCAATTCATGATTCATGATTCGATTCATGATTCATGATTCGATTCAAGATTTATGATTTAATTCATGATTCATGATTTTTTTATGATTCATGATTCAATTCATGATTCAATTCATGATTCATGATTCGATTCATGATTCAAGATTCGATTCATGATTCATGATTCATTATTCATGATTCGATTCATGATTCATGATTCATGATTTAATTCACGATTCATGATTCGTGATTCAATCCATGATTCAATTCATGATTCATGATTCGATTCATGATTCAAGATTCGATTCATGATTCATGATTAATGATTCATGATTCGATTCATGATTCAATTCATGATTCATGATTCATGGTTCATGATTCAATTCATGATTCATGATTCAATTTATGATTCAATTCATGATTCATGCTTCAATTTATGATTCAATTCATGATTAATTTCATGATTCATGATTTAATTCATGATTCGATTCATGATTCATGATTCAATTCATGATTCAATTCATGATTCATGATTCAATTTATGATTCATGATTAGATTCATAATTCATGATTCATGATTCAATTCATGATTCATGATTCAATTCATGATTCATGATTCGATTCATGATTCATGATTCAATTCATGATTCAATTCATGATTCATTTCATGATTCAATTCATGATACATGATTCAATTCATGATTCGATTCATGATTTAATTCATTAATCATTTCATGATTCTTGATTCAATTCATGATTCATGATTCGATTCATGATTCATGATTCGATTCACAATTCATGATTCATTTCATGATTCATGATTCAATTCATGATTCAATTCATAATTCATGATTCGATTCATGATTCGATTCATGATTCATGATTCGATCCATGATTCATTTCATGATTTATGATTCAATTCATGATTTAGTTCATGATTCATGATTTATGATTCAGTTCATAATTCATGATTCATGATTTATAATTCAATTCATGATTCAATTCATGATTCATGATTCATGATTCGATTCATGATTCATAATTCAATTCATGATTCGTGATTCATGGTTCATGATTCAATTCATGATTCATGATTAAATTAATGATTCAATTCATGATTCTTTTTATAAGTCATGATTCAATTCATGATTTAATTCATGATTCATGATTCGATTCATGATTCATGATTCGAGTCATGATTCATGATTCATGATTCAATTCATGATTCATAATTCAATTTATGATTCATGACTCAATTCATGATTCAGTTCATGATTCATTTCATAATTCATGATTCATGATTCATTTCATGATTTAATTCATGATTCATTTCATGATTCATGATTCATATCATGTTTCAATTCATGATTCATGATTCAATTCATGATTCATGATTCATGATTTGATTCATGATTTATAATTCATAATTCATGATTCAATTCATGATTCATGATTCAATTCATGATTCGATTCATGATTCATGATTCGATTCATGATTCATGATTCATGATTCATGAATGAATTCATGATTCATGATTCATGAAAAGATTCATAATTCATGATTCATGATTCAATTCATGATTCATGATTCAATTCACGATTCACGATTCATGATTCATGATTCGATTCATGATTCATAATTCAATTCATGATTCATCATTCAATTCATGAATCAATTAATGATTCATTTCATAATTCATGATTCAATTCATGATTCATGATTCAATTCATGATTCATGATTCATGATTCATGATTCATGATTTGATTCATGATTCATGTTTCAATTCATGATTCATGATTCGATTCATGATTCATGATTCAATTCATGATTCATTTCATGATACAATTCATGATTAATGATTTAATTCATGATTCATGATTCGATTCACGATTCATGATAAGATTCATGATTGAATTCATGATTCATGATACATTTCATGATTCATGATTCATGATTCAATTCATGATTTAATTCATTATTCATGATTCGATTCATGATTCATGATTCAATTCATGATTCATGACTCAATTCATGATTCAATTCATGTTTCAATTCATGATTCATGATTCAATTCATGATTCATGAATCATGATTTGATTCATGATTTATAATTCATGATTCATGATTCAATTCATGATTCATGATTCAATTCATGATTCGATTCATGATTCATGATTCGATTCATGATTCATGATTCATGATTCATGAAAAGATTCATAATTCATGATTCATGATTCATGATTCAATTCACGATTCATGATTCATGATTCAATTCACGAATCATGATTCATGATTCAATTCATGATTCATCATTCAATTCATGAATCAATTAATGATTCATTTCATAATTCATGATTTAATTCATGATTCATGATTTATTTCATGATTTAATTCATGATTCATTTCATGATTTATGATTCATGATTCAATTCATGATTCATGATTCAATTCATGATTCATGTTTCAATTCATGATTCATGATTCGATTCATGATTCATGATTCAATTCATGATTCATTTCATGATACAATTCATGATTTATGATTCAATTCATGATTCATGATTCGATTCACGATTCATGATTCGATTATTGTTCATGATTGAATTCATGATTCATGATTCATTTCATGATTCATGATTCATGATTCAATTCATGATTCAGTTCATGTATAATGATTTAATTTATGATTCATGATTCATGATTCAATTCATGATTCATGATTCATGATTCATGATTCAATTCCTGATTCATAATTCGATTCATGATTCATGATTCAATTCATGATTCAAGATTCATGATTCAATTCATGATTCATGATTTATAATTCATGATTCATGATTCATGATTCATGATTCAATTCCTGATTCATGATTCGATTCATGATTCATGATTCAATTCATGATTCATCATTCGATTCATGATTCATGATTCGAGTCATGATTCATGATTCATGATTCAATTCAGGATTCATGATTAGATTCATAATCTATGATTCATGATTCAATTCATGATTCATCATTCGATTCATGATTCATGATTCGAGTCATGATTCATGATTCATGATTCAATTCAGGATTCATGATTAGATTCATAATCTATGATTCATGATTCAATTCATGATTCATAATTCAATTCATGATTCATGATTCAATTCATGATTCAATTCATGATTCATTTCATAATTCATGATTCAATTCATGATTCATGATTCATTTCATGATTTAATTCATGATTCATTTCATGATTCATGATTCATGATTCAATTCATGTTTCAATTCATGATTCATGATTCAATTCATGATTCATGAACCATGATTTGATTCATGATTTATAATTCATGATTCATGATTCAATTCATGATTTATGATTCAATTCATGATTCGATTCATGATTCATGATTCGATTCATGATTCAAGATTCATTTCATGATTCATGATTCATGATTCAATTCATGATTCAGTTCATGATTCATGATTCAATTCACGATTCATGATTAATGATTTTATTCATGATTCATGATTCATGATTCATGATTCATGATTCATTTCATGATTCATGATTCGATTCATGATTCATGATTCAATTCATGATTCATGATTCGATTCATGATTCATGATTCGATTCATGATTCATGATTCAATTCATGATTCATTTAATGATTCAATTCATGATTCATGATTCAATTCATGATTCATGATTCGATTCATGATTCATGATTCGATTCATGATTCATGATTCGATTCAAGATTCATGATTCAATTCATGAATCATGATTCATGATTCAATTCATGATTCAGTTCATTAATCATGATTCAATTAATGATTCATGATTCAATTCATGATTCATGATTCGATTCATGATTCATGATTCGATTCAAGATTCATGATTTAATTCATGATTCATGATTTTTTTATGATTCATGATTCAATTCATGATTCAATTCATGATTCATGATTCGATTCATGATTCAAGATTCGATTCATGATTCATGATTCATTATTCATGATTCGATTCATGATTCATGATTCATGATTTAATTCACGATTCATGATTCGTGATTCAATCCATGATTCAATTCATGATTCATGATTCGATTCATGATTCAAGATTCGATTCATGATTCATGATTAATGATTCATGATTTGATTCATGATTCAATTCATGATTCATGATTCATGATTCATGCTTCAATTTATGATTTAATTCATGATTAATTTCATGATTCATGATTTAATTCATGATTCGATTCATGATTCATGATTCAATTCATGATTCAATTCATGATTCATGATTCAATTTATGATTCATGATTAGATTCATAATTCATGATTCATGATTCAATTCATGATTCATGATTCATGATTCAATTCACGAATCATGATTCATGATTCAATTCATGATTCATCATTCAATTCATGAATCAATTAATGATTCATTTCATAATTCATGATTTAATTCATGATTCATGATTTATTTCATGATTTAATTCATGATTCATTTCATGATTTATGATTCATGATTCAATTCATGATTCATGATTCAATTCATGATTCATGTTTCAATTCATGATTCATGATTCGATTCATGATTCATGATTCAATTCATGATTCATTTCATGATACAATTCATGATTTATGATTCAATTCATGATTCATGATTCGATTCACGATTCATGATTCGATTCATGATTGAATTCATGATTCATGATTCATTTCATGATTCATGATTCATGATTCAATTCATGATTCAGTTCATGTATAATGATTTAATTTATGATTCATGATTCATGATTCAATTCATGATTCATGATTCATGATTCATGATTCAATTCCTGATTCATAATTCGATTCATGATTCATGATTCAATTCATGATTCAAGATTCATGATTCAATTCATGATTCATGATTTATAATTCATGATTCATGATTCATGATTCATGATTCAATTCCTGATTCATGATTCGATTCATGATTCATGATTCAATTCATGATTCATCATTCGATTCATGATTCATGATTCGAGTCATGATTCATGATTCATGATTCAATTCAGGATTCATGATTAGATTCATAATCTATGATTCATGATTCAATTCATGATTCATCATTCGATTCATGATTCATGATTCGAGTCATGATTCATGATTCATGATTCAATTCAGGATTCATGATTAGATTCATAATCTATGATTCATGATTCAATTCATGATTCATAATTCAATTCATGATTCATGATTCAATTCATGATTCAATTCATGATTCATTTCATAATTCATGATTCAATTCATGATTCATGATTCATTTCATGATTTAATTCATGATTCATTTCATGATTCATGATTCATGATTCAATTCATGTTTCAATTCATGATTCATGATTCAATTCATGATTCATGAACCATGATTTGATTCATGATTTATAATTCATGATTCATGATTCAATTCATGATTTATGATTCAATTCATGATTCGATTCATGATTCATGATTCGATTCATGATTCAAGATTCATTTCATGATTCATGATTCATGATTCAATTCATGATTCAGTTCATGATTCATGATTCAATTCACGATTCATGATTAATGATTCTATCAAGATTCATGAATTCATGAATCATGATTCATGAATTC